>NC_056745.1:954041903-954164403 GCF_019279795.1 Protopterus annectens | reverse complement strand
CATAACAAACTGGAAATGAGACTGGTCCATTTGTGCAGGAGTTAGTTTGAGTCTGAAAACTGTGGAATTCCTGAATTAAATTAACCAAGAGAAACTTGTGCATCTGGCAAAAAGAAGCTTCATGCACAATGGGGAATTGTAAGTGGAAAATAAAAATTAAAGGCAAATGGAGCTGATGTTAATGGTTGCATTGCAAAACAATTAATACTACATATCTTTCAAACCAGAGGATATTTCATGAGGACAGGTACTGATTAAATTTTTGTATAATCCCGTTTTGACGTTATAGGTTTAGTCAAATAAATTAACCATTAAGATTTTGAATGTTAAGGCTACTTAAAATATATAACTAAATGCAGTTAATCATAAAATGTATTTATGAAAATGACTATTGAGATATATTTTACGAATGAAGATAAACCCAAATAATTTAAAGGGCCGCTATCTCACTACAGCAGTACTCAGGCACAGGCTATGGCACAGACCGAGGTCTATCTGGCAAAGCTGTATGAAAATGCGGCAGTCCAAGGGTACAGCTAATACTAATTAGTCATGTGATCTCTCCCCAGGGTTGTTGCCAGCACCAAAACAGAGAGGTAGAGTGTTTAAGAGAATTTCTCTACTACAGTATTGTGATAATTAGGAGGAAAAATGTATGCCATGTTTAAATGGTGTACACTCATTGATTCCTATGGATCATGGCTTGTAGTATCGTGTCTGTGTGTGTGTGTGTGTGTGTGTGTGTGTGTGTGTGTGTGTGTGTGTGTGTGTGTGTGTGTGTGTGTGTGTATGTGTGTATCTATGTGTGTTGCTGTGTGTGTGTCTATGTATATATCTGAGTGGCTTCCCTATGGAAGGCTCATACTACCAAGACTTCTTTGTATGTGAGTATGTGAGTGTGGGTATTTTTTGTGTCTATGTCTGTCTGTCTGTAGGGGCATGTTTACAACTGTCTGGATGTGTGTGTGTGTGGAGGGGGGGGTTGGATATTTTAGAACGTATCTCTACAATCATCATACATGGACTGGTAGGGGAAACACTGATCTGGTCAGCACTGACAGTACAGTTTTTGATTCAGAGACACAGTGATGAGCCACTAATGAAGTATTGTCTATCAAGGCTTTACCATGTCTCTGAATCGCAGATTACAACCATCATGCTGAAGTGCAGTCTTGCATTGCCCAATTAACACTGATCATGATAATCTTTCTGAATCCTAGGGAGCATTTTTCATAGTTTCAATATGTAAAGAATAAAAAAATTACTAATATTACATTCAGAAAGAAGATGAAGGGCTGGATTCATTAACAGCTACTCGAAATGTAGATATCATGTTGGTGGCATGCTATTGCATGCTATTTAGTATTCATTAAGTGGCTCTACATGAAGTGCAGAGCCACCAAACAAAGATAAATGAAAGAATATGCTAATGAAAGCATAAAGAGCTGAAGTACATCATGCTAATTAACCAAACCAACATGGCGGAGCTATTCATGCTTGCTCAGTATAGGCTTTTGCCTTGTACATCAAAACTGTTTGGAATAGAGGCTTGAATACACTTAGGAAAAAACATGTTAGGGGTTGCTGCTGCTGCTGTTATTATGCTATATATGCAACATGATTTAAATCAGGCTGCTGCTGCTGCCAGACCTCGGGCAAGAAAAAATAGACGGGTGTTTATTTATACACTGGAGAAAATATGCAACCTCGGCCACTCCCACTTCAGGCCTCAGGGAAAATCATGGAGAACCCATCCCAAAAGAAATAAAGCTATGTTTAGTATTATACTACATACTGGTACTTTCCAGAGACCCACAGGAAATATATCAGGGGTGTCACAGGCATCAGCATCCAGAATATTACACCAGTTTTTAAATGCAGTGTTATTACATGCATGATAGCATTATCTGCTTTCCATGAATCCCACATGCCCAAGGGATCATCTACAATGTTTGTGCAGGGAATGTAGGCCATTTCCATGACTCATGCATATGGCACACTTACGGTCTGTACACCAGGTTTGCAAGCATCTAGTAGGGGATGCAGATTATGCACTGGAGCCCTGGCCAATGACACCCATGAAATTCCCATAAATCCTACTGAGCAAGAATACAATGAGGCCCATACTCAAACTAGGAATATTATAGAGCGTGTCTTTGGACTGCTGAAATCAAGGTTCTGTTGTCTAGACACATCAGGAGGTGCACTGCAGTACAACCCAGGCACCTCTACTGATCTACTTACAGTCTGCGCCATGTTACATAATATAATACTCAGGAAACAGCTTCAACAAGGACAGCAAAGGTCTGGAATACACTTTCAAGGACCACATGCAGGGCCGGCAGCATCAGCAGCTGCTAGGTACAGATGAGGAGTCTGAGGGAGAACCACCAGCTGTAAATGGTGCTGGCAGACAGAGGCATGTGCACAGTATGCCCTAGCTCTGTCTAAGAGGCAGAAGATAGCACACACACACACACACACACACACACACACACACACACACACACACACACACACACACACACACACACACACACAAACACAGTCTCACTCATTACCTAACTCAAAAGCCTAAGATAACACCCACATACAAATAGGAAAATTGATGCCTTTCAAACTGCACAACCTTTTCTTAACCATGTAATAGCATCAGACAGTGACAACCCTCATGGAAACAATTTGTACCTGTGCTAATGGCAAGGTTAATTGTAGAACCTGAAAAGAAAAAGAAAATATGTCATAGAAATGATTATTCTCATATGGAAATATCTATATGCCCATAAGCAGTGCATTTGTCTGAGGTATACATTTATGTCATTATTAGCACCTTTGCCAGATTTTTGCTATATTCATTTGCATATTACAGGCAATACTATGCATCACGTATTTCAATTGACCGTCATCAGTAAAATATGGATCAGGTCAATTACACCCTCTTTTGCCCAACTATACCAAGAAGCAAGACTGCACTACCTAAAGTTTCTATTGCTGTTATAACAATAATAACCGGAGTACAATGAGGTTCAACAATTATAGAAGCAATCATTCACAAATGGGTATGAACAGGAAATCCACAACCTTTCTTCTCTAATGCATATGGATAAATGCAAGCTTGTGAATAAACAAGCATTAGCTATCCACTGTGTGCCTCAGACATATATGCAACCCTAAGTCACAAAGACATGTCCAAAGGGCAGGCCACAGTTATCATCATATGCATATGGTGGAGGTGGGAGGGTAGGAGGCAAGGCTGACACCAAAGAAGTAAGTGTGGGGAAGTAAGAAACATGTATTTCACAGAGTATACAGTCTTTAAGGCCAGTAACAACAGATGTATAACACTCAATAATACTGTTTAGATAGCTTGTATGTGTGTCAAGTGGTATGGGCAACTGACAATTATTTTTTGTTTGTGTATGTGTCTACATGATTACAATCAAACACTATGTTAGCACTATGTCCTGGCATCTTGGACAGGTGTGAGATGCACATGCTATAGTGCTCAGTTCAGCTTCATTACCCCTGACCACAAGAACCACCTTTGCCAGGTGTTGTACTGCTACTTTCATGGCTCTGGCTAGAAGTCGGGGTGCTAACTGAACTTGAGCGATGTCTGCTGAATAAGCTCTCCTCATGACTATGCCCAGGACCACAACCCCATGGCCTACTACTTCTGGGTTTGGCCACCACAATTGCTGATGGAACAGTGGATGTAGTGTCACTATGGGAGCAGAATTTTGCATGGCCATGTCTGCTAACACCAGAAGATATAGCATCTCTTGGGCCATGTGGATGCACACCCTCTCCCAACAGATGTTTCATCACACACTGCTTGATCCGGTTGTTGTTCATCCTGTCTAAGAAGTGGTCCACACAGCTCAGGGGGTCACTCACATCAGAATGCACAATATTTAGTAGTTGCAATCTCTCTCTTCTGAGACACTGGTTGAAAGTGCCTGTGCCTCCACTAAGGTCCTTTACAAATGTCTAGTGGCACCTAATGACACACCAGCATCAGTAGCAGAGTGGACAGCAGGCCTCCTCCGAGCACCACTACCAACCTTTCTGTGGCACCACACCCTCGCGATGACAAACAGGAGACACAACTGGCTCTGCATCTGGAGTAACCACACTAGCCTGATCAACTGTGTCATCCTCAACCTGTCCTATATCAGAGGTTTCTGTGTCATGGGTATGCATAGGCATACTGACTGTGTCTGAGATACAGGCAGGGGATGTGGGAGCCACAATCTCAGTGTAAGATTGAGCCCCTGCACCCTCCTGACTGTGCCTCTTCATTGCTACCATCATCATCAGAGGCTACCGTTACCTTGACATCAACTGGTAGGAGTTCCACAGTACACTCTCAGGGTTACTTACGAGATAACAAGCAATAAACACAACAAACAGATAAAGGGAGAATAAGATTTATCACATATTTTCCTTATATGAAAGGTATGTTAAACTTTAACACATGCTAAAGCAACACAAACTTTACTCTCATATAGACCTGAATCTACCTTATATACAGTAGTAACAATAATCAACTGAGTGTTTACCATGTGCAGGTGGGCTGGCAGCCTGCAATCCAAAAGTGCCTGTATGTGAGGAATAGAAAGGAAAGAAGTGTGCTAAGTAACACAATGCAATAAAACAAGAAAAAGAGAACAACCCCCCCCCCCACAAGTGCAGATTAAAAATGCTATCAAAAAAAGGTAGTGAACAGTTGGATTCCCTACCACCATCAAAACAACCACCACTATTTCTGTATGACTATAGTCTGACTCACAGTTATTGATGGCTCTATATACATTATCAGACATCCTAGATATAGGCATATAAAGATATAGCAATAACACTTGCATTTTGCATACCTGGAAGGTCTGCTTATGACTCTCTGAGTCTGTAGTCCACATCTGCACCAACATCAAGCATTCTGTGGGAACCCTCTGCTGATCTATCTGGATCTCTGATAGTGGACAAAAATGTATTTGATTCAGTTAGTTGTAGTTCAGTAGCAGGACCACCATTCACATCTACCTGTTCCTGGGCAATTACAGCCACCCTATGGTGGGAAGAAGGTATTATGTAATTTGCCCAGTGTCATATCTGGAAGTAGGTTCTCCCATGCCCTCCTACAGCTTTATTGTCATTGACCACATGCTGCCATATCTTGTCTCAGGCAGACGGGTCACCTCTACCTCTCTCTAACAGAAAAGCTCTATGATGATGTAACGCCTGAATAATAACCTCATTTTCTGCATCACTATATGGTGGCTTGCAAGGTACAGATTTCTTCTTGGGTGCCATATCCTTGTATGAGATGAAACAAAAACTAAATATACATAATTACATATATAATACACAGATAGGATGACTTTGCGCTCAATAATATGTGACTGCGTGCATGCAATATGCACACAAACAATGTAAAATTTAATTCCTCCCTATGACTACACCCAAGTTAAGACACCCCCAATATATATTTCAAAATCAAATGTCAGTACAGATCTATAACACTTCTCTAATGGAGATGACATGGGTTTTAACTGTGTAATACATAGCACCCTTAACAATAACAAAAGTGTAGTAGTAGAAGTGTAAGACAAAACTATTATAACTGCATATCCACTACTGTGGGGGTCAGTCAGGTAGAAATTCACAAACAGAACACATTTTCTTTTTTCTGCTAACAAGGTAAAAATGCTAGTTCTTCCTACAAAGTTAGAATACACTCAATTGCAATAACTATACAAATATCAAATGAAATACAAACTAAAAAATATGTCATATAACATTCTGGCTATGCCAAAAAAAGGATAAAGGAAAAAAAACATTTAAAATAAAAAAACTGTTTTTCAATGGTCAGTGCAATTTGCCTTTTAATGTTAAACTAAAAGCATTATGTAAGAGACAGTAACATACCTTGACAATATAGCAATGTAGAAAATAGATAATTCTTGGATGTTTTTAGCAGTATTAAGCTGTCCTGATCAAAACCCTCTCTTCAGTACAATACAAGGGCATTAGTTACATTATTAGATTTATATAGTGCTGAGTCACTCCTGTGAGCACTGTGAGTATGCAAATGAGATGTTAAATCATTAGCATTACTGAATTCCACAATCTGCACTGTGTAGAGAATGCAAACGTGGTTTAAGGACCTACACAATTACATTCACATTCCCTAGCAATGCAAGGCTGAGCATTGAGAAGTGTTTCCTGTTAATGTCTTGCAGGTGTCTGTGATTACTCTGACTGCAGAACCAATCTACTTTCACAGTCTCTCCTCTTTGATGTACAACTACTGAGGGTGTGTCAGGGAGAAAAGGTTTACAAAAAGTCTGAAAGTACATTGAGTGATTTAGGAGAGTGATAGTCCTAATATTCAAATGCTGGCTTTAATGACCACCGTTACTGCCCCTTAATAAGAAATATTGTTCATATTCAAGGGAGTACTTTAAGTATTGGTAAAGATAACATAATGCAATACGGCAGAGTTAACCTTGCCGTTAAGAAATCATAGATAAGGGAATGTGACACCATGCAGAAAGAAACTGGTATACCTGCTGTGTTTGCAGTCTTTTTTAATATTGTGCAAGTACATGGTTATCCTAACTGTTTGCAATATTCCAAATGTCCAGACATGTACTGTCAAGTGAGAAAAGACAACTTTCATAACTTGTTTCTGTTGAACTTTCAATGTGACTTGATACTATGTCACATTATCATCACATCTAAACTGTTTTCTTATTGCTAATATGTCTTTATCTGTGGCAACTATGGGAAATAATCTTAAATCCATACAGGTCCCTGTTGCAAGATAACAAAGCTGCTTAAACATGTGAAATATACATTAAAAATATTTGATCTACCTTTTTTCCTTTTATCGTTTGCATGCCATTAGGCATTGTGCTCTATTGATTGGCAGCAGTCAATAGCACTGAACTGCATTTCACTGCCCAAGGTGAAAACTAACAAATTTTATTTAGATTGCCATCAGTAGGGCAATGAAGACTGGTATTGTTGCTGTTTCCTTTGCAGTCTGGACAGTAATGAATGAAGAAATCAAAGCTGTCACACTCCTATCTCTGTGGCATTTCATTTACTTTCTGTTTTTTTTCTCTGTCATTTATTTACTTTTTAATGTCTTTTCCATTTGTTCTCCACTTAGCAATACACAAACAAGGTTCACTCCTAAGGGAAAAAGTGAAAAATTTAGTTTAGGCTGCCTTATGTAGGGCAAATATGTCTGGCCTCGTTGCACAGCCCTCTGCAATCTGAATAGAGAGAATGCACCTGGCAGGTGTCAAATTCTGTGGTACAAGGTGTAACTAAAGTGAATTAAGAGAAATAAGGCACATGAAACATTGTCCAAATCCTGTTTATAGATCTAGTTGCAATTATTCACAATATGTACTTTTCTTTTTTTTATTATTTTAATTTGCATTTGCTCACCACTTAGCAATGCACAACCACAGTTCACTACCTAAGGAAAAAAGTGAAACATTTAGTTTAGGCTGCCTTAGGTAGAGCAAACATGCATGGCAATAGTGTTCATTCCTCAGCACTCTTGACAGTAGTGAGTGGAAAAAGTATACCTCTCATACAATTATCTCTGTGGCACAAGGTATAAGTGCAGTGGCTTTAGATAAACAACACAGCTAATAAAGGTTTTGAATCCAGCTACAAGATACTTTTTACAAAGGGTGCAAGAAGTCCATTTCTCACAGCATTTTGATTAGGACTGTAACACTAAAGAAAAATAATAATGTTAAACCTATTTCTTCCAAGCAAGTTATCAGTAATCCTTGCATAATTGAACTTTTCTATTTAGCGTTTATCGTTAATGTTTCACATATAAATTCAAGCCAATGTGCGTCCAATTGCCTAAACATGACAATGATAATATTTAATATAAAATTAATTTGCATATGCATGATGGGCATAATAATTTTGTTATAATCATCATGACTAATCATGTATCCCAACTATGTGTTTAAGACAGTTATGTCTTGTGAAGTATGTATTTAACGTAAACCAACCTGTATTAGCACATTCGACTACATCCATTTTAGCTATATTTACAAACAGAAATACTGACTTTTGCATAGGAATGCATTGCCATAAATAATTAAATCTGCACATTTATAGGCCTCACTGAAGTGTATCTTCATTCATCCTGAAATTACTATATGTCTAATTCCCATGCTTGAAAGGTAGTTCTCCTGTGGTAAGGCTGCTGCAGGGGGAATATACCAGGTCTCAGTATAAAGCTGAAGCTTGGAATAGCTAAAGTAATTTTCAATTTTTTCATGCTTTATCCCATGGGTTCTATTCCCAGCTGGTACAATAATATTTTAACATTGTGTAAGCCCCGACATCACAATATATCACAGTTCATCATCTTTCTCCTTCTAAACTGCAAGTGTTAAAAGCCATGCCATTAAGCATTCCATTATTGAACATTGGAAGCTGTGTCAATAGGCTGAGCATCACACATGGGAAAGTTCAATGCCATGTTGCTCATCTCGGCTACTATGTGCTGTAAGTAGTGGCAGTGTGTCTGCCAAGGACTCCATCTGTTTTCATTTGCGCAAATGGAATTGGCAAAGCTGTGTGTGTCTTTGTGCAATACCAGTAACATGCAAGATCTGCAATGGGCACCAATTTGGATATATTTTGTTAGCTTAACTTTTGCAAACATGGATCACAAGGGAGAGACTGGTGTTCAATTTAAGAACAAAGGTGGGATGTTGAGGAGTCCAGGATATTTGTGGCACACTTTGTGAAGTGCTACAGCAGTAGGCTGCTGCAGGGGGAATATACCAGGTCTCAGTATAAAGCTGAAGCTTGGGATAGCTTAGCCAAGGCTGTCTGCAATGCAACAGACATTCCACTCACTGGGTAACAATGTTGTCACTACTATAGTGACCTCTTAAGCTGACAGTAAGTTGAATTTAGGAGTGTATACATGCCCCAGTTGTGTAAGTATATTGACCCATAACCTATCTATGATAAGGGCATTAATGAGCTAGATGGCCAATGTAGGTCCTCATTATGCTTTCATATATATTTCTTTTTGTTTTTGTAGTGTACATCTGCAGATGAGATAGCTGCAAACCAGGCACACCAGGAGAGATTAAGTTTTCTCAGAGATGCACAGGGTAAGTATGACTCAGGTACAATTTCAAGACAGAACTTTATTTTCATTCCCTTAAGCAATAGCATTTTGAGCAGGCATACCTCAACCTTTATCTCAAGCATGCATGCCTTTCCTATACAGTCTTGCAGCTTGCATTAGGCAATAAGAACATTGGCTATGTGTGGGTTCAGTACTCAGAATCAGCAATTACTTATCATTGCTGAATAAGCACCTATAAAATATTAACAGCAATATGTCAGGAAGAATTAAATTATGGTAATTGCAATTATTAAATTAGAATGCATATTTCCTATCCATCATAGGGAAATAAAGGCTGCTGTTTCTTATATTACAGCAGTGAGATTTGTTTATTTTATGAATGTAAATACTTCTCCATCATGTGTGGACATGACAAAGGTGTACAATAGTAAATTATCACACTTGTTATGTATTTCCAAACCAAGTTTATTTAAAAAATACAGTACTGTGACATGCTATGTATCTAATTATTTCTTTTGTTTGTCTCCCTCCACACTCTCTCTCTCTCTCTCTCTCTGTTCTTTTTTTTTTCTTTGTGTGGGGGGAGTTATACTTTTTTAACAATCTGCTGTTTGCTTAACTTGCTGCTGAAAAATGAATGATCAACAGTATAGAGAAGTAAACTGACTGCTGCAAATTGGCGCACCATATCTCCACAGATGGCAGCACAGACACCCAACACTTTAAGGTCACAACCTGTCAGTGTTGCCTCCAGAACCCCTGTCCTACTTGCTCCAACTGTGTCAGGTAGTATTGTCCCAGCTGCTGGTGCAGTGGTACCCTCTGGGAGCAGTAGTAGTGGAGGTAGTGATTTTGTCAACCTGCAGAAGCTGATAGGCCTAGT
The DNA here is from genome assembly GCF_019279795.1 of Protopterus annectens. Taxonomy (NCBI): domain Eukaryota; kingdom Metazoa; phylum Chordata; order Ceratodontiformes; family Protopteridae; genus Protopterus; species Protopterus annectens. The sequence goes on along the minus strand of NC_056745.1, from coordinate 954,154,372 downwards.
GTAGGATATAATGGAGAGAGGACATGGTGCATGTATCAGCAGGGTTAAGTCCTATGTCTCACTGTAAAAATGATGCTGCATCCAGTATTGACCCAGAGAGCTACTGGAGGAGACAGTGATGACAATTCTGAGCATGAGTAATAGATCCTCACTATTCTCAAGCTGGACATGGGTGTGTCTTGATTTCCACTACCTATATCCATTTTGGTGTCCCCCAACCTTTTGTCTCCATCATCATCTCAGGCTGTCTTTTGTGTCTTGTATGTCTGCTCATGCTTCCTAACCTGCCCTACCTACCTGACCCTGTCATTCCTAAGCTGCTTTCCCAACATTCTTCTATCTCCAAAAACAAAAAAATGGGCTCCTGCCCCATAAGAAAATTAAACCCCATGCATAGTTCTCCATTTCACCTATTTGTCAGATTGACACACATTAATTTAGTTTAATTGGGTGGGTTCCTATTAGATGACCAAAGATACATTATATCGAATTCATCTTGGTCAAACTTAAAACAACAAAAAGGCAAAATAGCAAAGCAGCTTTTAAGCAAATTCTTTCCCAGGGAAAGAATTTGCTTAGCCGCTTCCTTTACTTTGCCGTTTTCGACACTGTAGTGTGATCTCGGAGGTGGTATATTTAAGTACGAGGGGTGTGGGGGGAGAAGCCCCCCACTTTATGTAATATTTCAATTTTTTTTTTTTGGAACGGTGATTTTTTTTTCCCTTGGAAAAAAATCACTGTTCTGAGCTTTCAAGATTGTAAGCTTTCCCTTACATGGGGTCGATTATTCATTGTTTGCTTTTTTAAGCATTCAGTGATATAATATAGACCCAATTGGGCATACAACATTATTCTGTTATTGTCATTTATCATTGGTGTAGTGACTCTACAGAGTCATGAAACTGTGTGTATAATTATACATTTACATTGTGAAGATGTGGATAGCTATGGTGCTCTCCCACAACCCTCCAGCAAATTCCTGTTTTCTTTACCCTATGTCCTACCATCTGCTTGCCAACCCCATTTTCATCACTGTCCTATCCACCCCTTTTCAGGCATTTAATCTGGTCAAAAATTGATTCACACACAACACACATGGCCAGAAATGGCCCACAGAAAAGCCTTCACTTTATTTCCTCTGCATTTGCACAGATTTTGGCATAGCGCAGCAATGCTGAGTGACAGTAAACGCTGTTTGACTTCTTATTGCAAAATATGAAGGTTTCAATTTAATCTACAGTGATCTGTTTACTTTTGTGGAAATGTGCTTAAATCTCCTGTGCTATAGTAGCATAGCATAAAGGCAGAGTAAAGCCAGTACTGTAGAAAAGTTAATGTAACTGCTGGATATATTAAAGTGTGAGTTCCTATGTAGTATGTTGAGACAATTACCCTGTTTGTAGCCTGATGTTTTTGCATAGTGTCATGGGTTCGATTACAGCTGTATGTCAGTTTATTACTTCATGGCATTTCATATTCCTATCATATATTTAACTGCAAAATTTATATTTCTATCCATATAAAACATTTCCTTAACATACCATTGGAATAGTGCAGTAAGACATCATTTTCAAGAACATTGCAGCTCCAACAAGGAGACTTATTAAGTCTGCCTTATACTGGTTAGGTATTAATGTTTATTGCACTTTCCTACCCCTTATTTTTACCTATAATAAGCACCTTATTGTGCAGAGCATGACCGATTAATGATGATTTAACAAGTAAGACTAAAATAGTTCTGGTGTTCCTACATGTTCCACAAAGCATGTTGTTGTTATTCCCCTCTGCATCTGTCTTTATCTGTCTCTGTTCATCCCTTTGGCTTCGCTAATTTGTCACTGAGCTTCAACTGTATTATTTTAATGTTGTGACATTATTTTAATGTTTTGAAGTGATAACTCCTTTATGATGAGATGAGCTGATGCTCACATCCTTAGAAAGTTTTTGAATAATTTCAAGGGTTCTAATCCTGACATTAGTTAAGTGTTACTGACCATTTTTGGTATACTAATTTACGTGTACCTGCTAGTTACATATTGTTGTGCACCAACATTAGCCTTCTTTTGTCATAATCTACTTTGTCGCTGCTTCCACGTCACTCTGTCAATGTATCTTCTCATTCTTTATCATTAATTTTCCATCTCTGCATGTACGCAATGTCTGGTGCCAGGAAACAAATACAGCTAAGGCTAAATGGAAGTACACAGCTTCCAGTAATAACTTGTCATTTTATTGCCTTAGTCTGCATTTCTCTGTAGCACTTCACCTCAGTGTGCTAAGGTATGTTAGTCAGTTTAATGTACTTTTCAACAAGATGAAGAGTCAGATGTACAGATTACAGTGGTTAATACGGTAATGAACATAAATAAATACATACATTCATGATTGCTGAAATCTGCTGTCAAATAGTAACTATCAGAAATATGACCTTCTATGGGATGTGCTTAGATAATACTCAGGTATAAATGTTTTTCTTGGCATGCTGTAAATGTTCAAAACATATGGATGAAAAAATCTTACAGGGTGTGTTGCCTGACTGTAAATGTTGGCTACAGCTTTACTTAACACATCATTATCCTGCTGCTATATTAATGTTCCTACTACCGCTTGTGAAGCCTGCCTTGTACAGATCTTTGTGTGAAAGACAGCACACAGCAACACAGAGTACTGCTAATTCCCATTCTAAGTTCAACACTTTAAGATATGATTGCTCTTGTGCTAACACTTTGCCATCAGCAGCACAATTCCGCTTACCAATGCTGCTCTAGAAGAGTAAAATAAAAATAAAATAAAATAATTATTGTTTTATGTTGCACAATGTTTTTATGTCTGTATTACTTTTGTCAATGAGTGATTTTAATTTCAGAATGATGTTGAGTCACTTCAGTCATTTAATGTATGTCTGCTCTACAGTGTTTACACTATGTTACCAGCTTGGTTAGCCTATTCTCACATCACTGTCATTCTGTAGTGCACTGTCCTATGTGTGACTTACATGTTTGTTTTGCCAATGCTCATAGTGCAAGTATGAGACAATAAAAGTGTGCAATCATCCTGACATGAAGTTGCAGGAATGCTTGATTAATAATCCACTGGTGTACAAGAGTCAATGTGCACATCATCCTATAATGTGGATTGTGTCAATGTCCCTCACAGTAAAGCAATATTTATTATGTACATTATCTACATACATTTCAAGAGATAAGTAATTCATTACATGTGACAGTTATATTGATGTTACATTGTCCTGTGCACACAGATGCATTTGTTTCACAACTTGTGATGCACAGCACCATCTCTTCCAAGCAAAATGCTAAAAAAAAATTAAAATGGCCTGTTTCATATTGTTAATGTCAGACTTCTTCTGTGATGTTTGTGTGTAATAGAGTGCTCTCTAGACTGGTAAGAGGTTTGAAGCCCAACATGGGAAACTTGTGTGTATCAGTGAGACTGTGTGTAACACTTGTTGCTGTATCCACCTTCCCAATAGATAATGTATTTCAACGTGCACACAGCCACCTTACCCTATTTTTTACTGAAATATCCTTTATTAAATACACTGAGGTCATTCTGACAAAAGTGCACTCTTTACCCTTAACAATAAGACTTCTCCTGTGGTATTTGCTAGTAATACAATACTTTCTACATTGTGTAACCTATATATGTAGGAGGTCTGATGCACAACATGAGAAATATGTGTGTGTGTGTGTGTGTGTGTGTGTGTGTGTGTGTGTGTGTGTGTGTGTGTGTGTGTGTGTGTGTGTGTAAAGCTTGTTGCTGTGCCGACTTCCCCTGATAAGAATGTATTTAAATGTGCACACAGCTAACTTATCCCAATTTTTACTGAAACATCCTTTATGAAACATAATGATGAGGCTATCCTGACAAAAATGCACTAACTATAAGAGTCAGACCTCTTCTGCAGTGCTTGCAACTAATACAGTGCTTTCTACATTGTGTAACCTTGACTAATAAGAGGTTTGATGCTCATCAGGGGGAGATTTGTGTGCCTATGAGTGGGGGTGTTTACAGTTAGGTGAGCATGTGCTCAATCGGCATCTACTCTGGATAAATATTTTAAACTGCTACATGACTCTAACATCTCCTAATCCCAACTTTCCCATCCACAACTTCTTTGCAATACAAGGGTGTATCTATGCATACTGTTTGTACTCTACTGAGTACACTTTATAATACATTACTTAAAGAAAACATGATTTTTTTAGGCCATACTCTGTTCACAACTGTCTAAATTAATACTTCCAGTAAGAGTGTCATAGACTGAAAATATATACATTTAATGTTTTTAGAGGGAAGGTGGTGCAAACATTTGTTAAGTGGGGTGGGGGCAAGTTTCCATTTTTCAAATGACAGATGTTTTGTGAGGCAGCAATAAGAGCACATGATTACTAATTTATATTTTCTGCCTAAACCACTGAAGAGGTCATTCTTTGCAAGTGAACTGTCACTATTTACATGTCAGACTTTTCCTGGAGGTGACTACATGTCTTACACTATTCTGTGTAATGTGTAAATAGGTAGGAGGTTTGATTACAGCAGTGTTAAATTCTACAAGTGGACTGCAAATGAATTCGGGGTTGTTTTACACACATTTTACAACCCCAGATAGATATAAAACTCATTTTACCAGACACATCTCCTTGGCAATATACTTCACTGTCATCCCTTCATTGAGGCAGTATGTCTCACTTGTACTCAGTATTCTGCTGTGGTGCTGGCTGCTGATAATGTGCTGAACAGATGGTGTAAGTGAATATGTAGGTGGTTTGAATCCATCATTGTTTAGTGTGATGGTCATTACTGTCATATAAGTTGGAGCACCTCACAGTCACCATTATGTACACTTCCACTTATGAGATGAATTTACATTGGCACTCTTGTGACACTAGCAAATGCTAGCATCCACATACAAAATAACATTTTGGCCACACAATGATTAGATAATGCTACTATACATGCAGTATCTCACATTTGGAGACTTTAATAGTGTGCTTTGTACATTGTGTAACTACATATATAGGTTGTTTGAGGCCATCTGTGAGTGTATCTTTCACCCTCATACTGTGTATACTATTCATCAAAGACATCTATGACCACTTTTTAGCATAAACATTCAGCTACTAAACAGTGGTGATGTCATCCATTTAACCGTGTACTGTCCCAGTTGTACCTCAGCATGTCATGTGGTGCTTGTGATTCAGGCACTAATCTTTAGCATGTGATCTTGGTAATTAGTTTAAACCCAGGCATTACTGCTCAGACTATGTTGTGTAAGTCTTATTGTGACTATCCATATTGATAACACTGTTGCCAGACACATTTGTTTTGTACTCGTATAGATGTTGATCTCTCTTACAAAAAAATTATGATAATTTAATGTATCATCACAAGTTGTAATTGCATGGCAGTGAAATGGTTATTTTGGGAATGTCATGCTGTAAATGCTCCTGTGACACATACATTGACTACTGGCTTGATAACATACCTCCACAGATAGACTGTGGTTCAATTTTGGGACAGTATGTGTCGTACATGATGGAAACTGCTTCCATGTCAAAGAAGCATTTAGATTGTACTACTCACTGTTGTGTGGACAGCAACATGTGTAGCTCCTTACCAACTTTATGACTAAATCTGATTGCTCATATTATATTCATAACTCCTGTCTTAATACATGCATTCAATGCAGTTATTTGTGACAGCATCCAATATACACATTCAGTTGTTATTTGTGACAGCCCCCTTTGTTATATGATGTGGTACATGCTGTCAATACAGAGTTCTGGAGACAGCCTTGTTTATAATAGGCTGTCTGGTAACATCTGTCTGTCAGACAAATGTGTCAGACAACAGTGGCTTACACACAGACAACAGTTATGGCAGACTCAGAGAGCCATCATTTAGGCTTTGTCCTACAAGGTAGGTCATCCATACATCTTATAAGATAGAAAAATGCTGTAACCCCTCCAAGGGTGTTCTTCATGACATGACCGCTATGCTAATTTCTCTGGTGACCATTATTGTTATGCATCTCTCTGATATCTGCTCTGGCATGTGTTAGAAAATGACATGATGCAAATATTTCTTATGTCATTCATTGCTCACATGCATTACCTTTTCCCAGGATAATTATGCACTATACTGCATGTCTTCATCTGGACATGTCTTTATTACTGTAATTGTTTTCATCACACTATACAGCTTAATGGCAAGTGAGGGATTCCATAAACATTGCATGCTCTATGGCATGCTGCCAGTCCATCAGAAACTGTGATTAGTCCTCTGTTACAACACTTTCTATTGTTTGGCTGCTGTTGAATTGTTGTTATGTTACTGTTCCCTGTAATTCCATGTGAGCATGCCCAATATTATGATGTCAGAGATGTTTGCAAATCATCAATGGAAAAAAATAGACTCATGATATGTCATCCAATCTGTCTTTTCATTTGTCACTTATGTGTGTTGTGTGTTATCGGAATTCCATTTAGTATATAACTATACAACACTTGTTTGTCTATTAGATGCTTGTAGGTGATGAACCCCTATTTGTGCCACTGTCATTTCTTTGCAAAAACATCTCCACTTCTGATGTACCTGACATTACAGCTGTAAGGTATTTTTGTTTTTGTGTCTACATGCTGAGGTAGGGAATACAGCACTGGTGTTAGCTTACAAACATAAATTCCCTGTATATATATATATATATATATATATATATATATATATATATCTGTCACATGCAATAACTGCAGTCTATACATCCATCCAGTAATGTAGCTTCTGTCCTTGCTAACTGTTATCTCAACTCAGCATTTAATTAATACGTATATCACATTTTCACTCCCTTTTGTTACTGTTACTCTTATATCCGGGTCTATATTAGATCACCAACCACTTAAAAAAGCAAACAGTGATTAATCGACCCTATGTAAGCAAAAGCTTACAATCTCGAACTGTCAGAACAGCGATTTTTTTCCTAGGGAAAGAAAATCGCTGTTCCAAAACACATATACACAACACAAGCACACCAAACAAACAGAAATCCACACACATACACCTAAAATCTTACACCTAACCCTACACTAAACTATACACACACCACTAACTATCCACTTACCTTAACCCAAACCCTAAACCTAAGGTCAGTCACTAACGCACACTCACATCACCTGCTCCCTAACCCTAACTCACCTATCCCACCCTAGCCCTCACATCCACACAATCGCACACTTACCTGAACCTGACCCGTAACTTTCCACCACAGCGCTGAAAATACCGAAGCAACAGAAATGGACAACCGAATTCTTTCTCTAGGAAAAAATTTGGGTTTCTGTTGCTTCGATATTTTAAGCTTTCCCTGCATAGGGTTCGATATTAGAACATTCGAATGTTTGAAACCTCAATGTTCTACTATAGACCCTTATATCCATATCACATCCTTTATTAGCATGTCCCTTTTTATTTATGTGCATAACTGTGGGATTGTCATTGACATTAATTATCATTACATCAGTACTGCAGGATTTATGTCAGAAATGCTTCTTACATACTTCATCACATTTGCTTGCGCTAACTGAGTACACTTTAAACATTTCCCCTTCAGTATTAATTAAATATGCAGTATAACACAATTTGTGTACAATTTCCCAATTTCACTTCCCCTCCTTATAGGTTCATAGATAGGTACTAGGCTATCGGCCCAAGGGCCTACATAAGCCTAGCCAACAAGGTTCCCTGGCTAACGCCAATCAAGAAAATTATTTTCCTGTGCCACTGTCGAGCAGAGACACAGAAGTGATCCCCGGGGTGTATTTCCTATTTCCCATCCACTCATTAAGATTTTTCTTGAAGAGTGCTAATGAAGAACTTTGCTTGACACAGATGGGTAGCCTGTTCCAGAGTATGGGAAGTCTCTGAGACAGGAATCTATCCCTCCAGCATGTCCTGTTTATTGCGGTGACAAGGTTTAGGTCCCTAGAATGTGTAGCTCGGAGGGATTGGTATTTCTTTAGGTGTAGCATGTCCAACAGCTCTGGGTTTGACATAGCTTTATATGTTAGGCAGAGATCACCTCGGAGTAGGCTATATGCTACAGAGTAAAGCTGGAGTTTTTTGAGACGGTCAGTGTGGGGCATTTTTTTAAGGCCAGTAATCCTCTTTGTGAGGTACTTCTGTGGCCTTTACAGCTGCTGCAGATGTCTTGTGAGGTACATTCCAAAAGGGGCATTGTACTCTATAATGGGTCTAATGAGTGTCGAGTAGAGGGGAACAATGACCTCTTTTTTCCTGGATTAGAACCCTTTTATGATGAGGTGTGCCATGTAGAAGGACTTCCTGACTACTGTGGCGATGTGACTATCAAAGGAGAGACTACTGTCCACCTAGGTCCCAAGGTCTCTTATCACACATTCAGTGTTAAGTAGATTGCTGCCTATGTGGTACTTCATGGGTACAGAGTTTTTACCAAAGGGGATGACACTGCACTTTTTAGCATTGAGCTTGAGACCATGGCTCTGACATCAGGCATCTGTCTCAGCAAGGCCCTTCTGTAGGATGTCCACATCATTTGGGGACTTGACTATGGCTCCTAGTTTGCAGTCATCTGTGAACTTCTGTGTTAGCCTGTACTTCAGAGATGTAGATACCAAACAGGAGAGGTCCCAGGACGGAACCCTGTGGTACTCCACTTGTCACTGCTTTGAGGTCAGATTTGGAGTCTGCAACTTTTACAGTGTGGGTTCTGTCGGTGAGCCAGTTGGCAAACCATCTTGTGACGTAGGGATTTATACCTAGTTTAGTGAGTTTAGTTATAATTCCAAAATGAGGGATGGTGTCAAAAGCCTTGGCGAGGTCAAGATAGGCTGTGTGAACCACCTTACCCTCATCTACGGCTTTGGTGACTGCCTCAAAGAAGTCGATCAGGTTCAGGAAGCATGATCTGCCTTTCACAAACCCGAACTGGGTGGGATCCAGAGTTTGGAGGTTACCAATGTCTTTGTTTATGAGTACCATGATGATACATTTCATGGCCTTGCAGACCAGGCTCATCAGGCTAATAGGTTGATACTTCCCGGGATCAGTGGTGGCTCCCCCTTTGTGGAGTGGGATAACTGTTGCTGTGCGCCATTTGGTGGGCACAAAGCCTGATGCAAGGCTATTATTGAACATGGTGCTTAAGTGGGGAGCCAGTTCATTCTGAAGTTTGTGTAAAATGCAGCCTGGGATGTTGTCCGGTCCCATGGATGCTGTGTTTTTGGCTTTAGAGAGTGCAGCTTTTACCTGTATAGTTGTGATTACAGGGACTCTGCATTCTTCCTGTATAGATATGGGCCCTTTAGAGGGTGAGGGGGGGTAAAGTTAGCACTGAACCTATCTGCCAAGATGTTGGCAAATCAGTTGGTTCTGTAATTTTCGTGCCGTTGTGCTGTAACTCAAAGCAGATCTGGGTGTTGCCATCAAGATTCTTGACATAGCTATAGAATGCTTTGTGGCTGTCCTTAGAATTAGTGGTGATTTTGTTTTCGTAGCTAGCTTTGGAGGATCTTATAAGGGATCTCAGCTTCTTACTGAGGCTGACCAGGGAGCTCCTCCACTCATGGGATTTTACTCTCTTTTGCAACAGTTTCTTGCTTCTGTTGTACAGTTTGTTTATGGCAGGGGACCACCAGATTGGCTTCCTTTTTTTGGAGGATAGTGTCTTGGTTCTCTTTGGGATAGCACGATCCATGCAGTCATGTAAGTGCTTATAGAGTGCATTTGTGTAGGATTCAGCAGTTGTAACTGTATTGTCCATCTGCATGGGTGTCATGAAGTTCACCACTTCTGTCTTAAGAAGCATGAAGTTGGCTTTGGAGAAATTTTTTACCATGGTTTCTTTAATGGGGGGTGGGGGGCAGGATGTGGATATCAAGGATGATTAGCTTATGGTCGGATAGGACCAATGAGGAGTTGACTTCAGGTGTGGAACACCAATCACTCATGTTGGTAATGACTAGGTCTAGGATATTGTTGCCCCTGGTGGGGGTGTGGCTAAGTTGATCCAGGGCATTGGAGTTTATGAATTCAAAAAGCACTGAGCTAAGGAGTTGGTACACGAGTAGTTTTCCCAGTTAATGGTGGGGTAGTTGAAGTCGCTCATTATTAGGGTGTTTGGTTGAACCCTGATATTTTCCAGTACATCAAGAAAAGAGGAGTGGGAATCCTGGGGCATGGTGGGGGGTCTGTAGCAAGCTACAATTTGGACTTCAGTTTTGTCCAGAGTTAGTTGCACTTGGATAACCTCGGATGCATTATGCTGAGCAACTAGCCTGGAGGTGTGGATATCCTTAATGAATATGGACACACCTCTGCCTTTGGTGTTTTGGTCCAGGTTACATGGCCAAAAAGTGTGGTATGAGTTACAGCCTGGTAGTGCAGAGGTGCTCTCTGGAGCCTTAAACCAGGTCTCATCACTGCACAGATATCAATGTTCTCCATTTTAAGGAGTGCCTCGAGTGAGTGCATTTTATGTATTATTTCCCTGTACTTGCCCTTAATATGTCTGTGCTAGAGCACATGCTCATGTGAGAGCATTGCCTATATACAAGCCATTTTGTTTGCATTCTGTGCTCATGCTTGCAAGTACCTTTCCATGGTTATGAACAATCTTAATGGCCATGAAAAGGTTGTTGCAAATGCGTATGCATGATTAGCAGCATGCACATTTGTTTAGTGCTGCTGCTTATTGTGCTAACACTCTTATATCATCTAGGATAAGTGAGGCACCTACATGATTGTTAATGAATCCAAGGGAAAGTGTATTCAATATCTTTTGGCGTCAAAATATTGGAAGTTTTGAAGTCTGTGTTTGAGACTTCCATTCACCAGAAACAGATGAAACTGAAATTCAACTGAAAAACCATACACAGTACAGCAACAGGGCAATGGGTTATGTGGGGTATTTAAAAGGATTTGGTATTAATTAACAGGATGGAGAACCTTATGTTTAAAGCTTATTAGACAATAGGCAAAACATACATCTTCATGATTTTGGAGAATGAAAGTTTGCCAACAGGCTATTAATGTACAGGTAAAAAAACAAGTACAGCACTCCATGGCAGCATATTAAAGTGCTGTAAAGCAAGGACTGAAAAAGCAAACAGTTACCATTTTTTGCTTGCTAAATGTGACTTTGCTTTTATTGAAAGTTAAATAATAATAAAAAAGTTAATTAAATAAAAATAAAAAGCAACAGCATTAGTATTTACAAGGACTTGCCATTTTACTTAAACATTGCTAAGCACAGTTAAACAAAACTGCATTTACAGAGATGAAAAAATAAAAATCTGTGTGTGTGTGTGTGTGTGTGTGTGTGTGTGTGTGTGTGTGTGCCTCTCTGAAACACACACACACACACACACACACACACACACACACACACACACACACACACACACACACACACACACACACACACACACACACACACAGTGCAAGTGAAAGAGAGGTAGCGTGCATATCTCTCCACTTCTTTCCTCAGGAATTCGGATCTGAAAAGGCTTTTCATTATCATGCATTATTTGATTGCTAAAAAGCATGAAACAAATATGTCTTTATCAACTAACTGTAATCAGTCCTCAGTGATTTACCCAAAAATAAAGTAGACTAATCAGGGACATTTTGCCAAATCAGGACAATTGTGGGGAATTGCAATACTTTGTACAGTTATTATTATTTATGTTATTTGATTACAATGACAAATGGCTGTAATTGCTAGGCACATTTGTGTGAGTATGTGTGTATGTATCCATCTATATATATATATATATATATATATATATATATATATATATATATATATCTATATATATGTATATAGATATATATCTATATATATATGTATATAGATATATATATATATATATATATATATATGGGATCCGGACACATGCTCGACTAGCATATGTCGAATCACAAACATCGAACACACAAAGCGCTTAACATCGACAAGCGCCTGCATGTGTGTTTTTAGATCGAACTACAGTGCGGGTAAGGGAAAATTCCCTTTTCCCCACTGTAGTGCGATCTTGGAGTGAGAATAATAAAGTAAGGGGGTGTGCAGGGGGCTACACATACACAGAAGCGCTTTTCGATGTTAAGCGCTTTCGTGTATGTGTGTTCGATGTTTTGTGATTCAGACATATGCTAGTTGAGCATGTGTCCTAGACCTGTATATATATATATATATATATATATATATATATATATATATACATACACACACAGTATGTATATGTATGTGTGTGTGTTGATGTTAAATAAATATATAACTTATATTTTAGATGTACAATACTTCCTCCAACAATAACTATATATATTATAGCAACTTAGAAACATTAGTAAGAGGAACTATTTTACATCAAAAGTTTAAAAAATGCACATACCAATAAAAAACAAATATGAAACAATTTAACAGATAGCCCCTTGTCTAAATGCAATAATTCCCTCCAAGGTGAGTATTATTGAGAAAATAATATCCCTCCAGGGGTACAGATGACATTCGCATGTAATAATGGGCCTCACAATAACCCTGGGCTGGCATTTGTTTCAAACCTTTTTGGGATATGAACTTAATGAAGATAAAACAAAGGGGTACTTACGTATTATCGCAACCAGATTTTCGTGGCTACGAAATGCGCATACCACCACAGATAGGAGTGCATGAAACAACTGAAACTGTGTTTGTAAGGTTTACTACTGCCCCAAAACTTTACCTTGCTTTTTGGAGTAGGAGAAGGTGTCTGTTCCTGTTTTCTATGGATTACACACGCACGCTATAGTTTTCATTGGTGCTATAGTACTGTCGTTTGGATTAGTTTGGATTTATAGATGGAATTTTTCAGAGAAGTAAAACACAGACACTGAGAAATTGTTTTAGCTACACCTGCTTACTTTTAACCATTCTTGTATTTACAAAGTGCCAAACAAATGAAGGTGAGCAAAGCCATCAGTACTGTGTCTGTGTTTGCCATCTCTGAAGGATTCTTTCCACACAGTGAAAAGAATCCATTCGTCAAACCAACAGCAGGCATGACAATTCAAGCGTCCATGTGTGATGCACGCAAAAAACAGGAAGAGGGTTTTCTGCAATGTTTGTGTTCTCTAAGGTAATCCGAGATTATTCCACAGCAATACAGACTCTGAATACCAACTTATAGTGTTTCAAGGCCTCGTTTCTACAGAATTATGCACATTTCGCAACCACAAAAATCTGTTTGCGATAATATGTGAGTACCAACAAAGGCTATAGCTGTAAATTATGTACCCACTCATTACTTGGTTCAGCAATAGCCATATTTACAGGTACATAATAAGATGAAGTATTTAGGAGTATGGATTACAAAGGTTTCTGTTATGACAGCTAAGGATATGTGGGAAGAGAGAAAACAAAAGATAATACAAACAATTGAGAAATTGGAAGCTCTTGCCTATGTATATAAATAGCAAGGTCCAAGCAGTGAAAATGTTATATACAGGTCAAGTCAGGCATATTTTTATCAAACAGCAGAGAAGCTGTACACAATAATTAATAAAGAATTGAAGGAATTTATCTAGGAGGCAAGAGGGCAAGAATTAAGTGGGATAAGTTGATCCTCCCAGTAGAAGAAGATGGTTTAGGATTAACTAATTTGGCAGGATATTTTAGACCTACACAGTTAAGGCTCATATACATAACACAAGTAGAAGTTTATAATTGAAAGTGGAAAGGGATGATGATCAAGCAGTGAGAGACTGTGTGTGTGTGTGTGTGTGTGTGTGTGTGTGTGTGTGTGTGTGTGTGTGGAGGGGGGGGGTTCAAGAAATAAAGAGAAGTGGGATTTTGGATGCTGATCCTTAGGTGAATAATAGCAACCATACAGAATATTATATTCATAAAGCTGCAGAAAATATTCTCCAGAACTAAGCCAACACAGACATAGAGAAAGGAGATTTTTGTCAGCAGGGATGACTGCAAGTAGATGTACAGAAATATGGCAGGAGGGGGCTGGAAATTATTGGAAAAAACTGGCAAAGGAACCAGGGTATTGGGAGTAAATAACTAGACAGGGAAAAGTAACAGAGTGGGATGAGGCCAAGAAGAAGTTTAAATTGCAGGTCAGAGACTGCCTTCCCTGCCAAGTACTGATATCAGAATATACACAAAGAGAAAGGAGTGGGAGACTCCTAAGTGAAAGACCTAAACTGGCAGTGTTTTTAATCAAATCTGCAATATAAACTGCTGTTAAAAAAGAGTTAATTAGCATGTCATATAAAATAATGTATGATAATTGTAAGAATCATAAAAAGGAGGCTAGAAAATTTCAGATCAGAATTGCCAACTCATAGTAATTACTTATTAAGTTTAATTCTTCTGACTGCCAAAAAAGCAATTACTAGAAAATGGAAACCAATGCCTAATCCAGCAGTATCGGAAGTACTGAATATTGTAAAAGAGATAAAGGAACTGGAAGAGGGATCTTTAGAAAAGGGAAGAAGCAAATTATATAGAAATATGTGAAAATTGAAGGAAAAATACATGCATAATACTCTTCAGGTGAAGGAGTGCGTTTTAAGGAAAGGCAAGAACTGAACAATTTAAGGAATGTTGGACTGATGACAGTTATAAAAAAGAAAACGTGGTGTATAAGGTATGCAAATGGAAAATGTTAATACATTTTGTTTTACTTTCTATTAACGTCTGTGTACCTATACCTTTAAGTCTTAAATTTTTACAGTTTTATCTGTTATAATTGACCCCTAGAAAGCTATCAATAGTTATTAAGTTCAGGCAAGTTGTTTGAACACTAGCATATCTTTGTTCCCTCCATTTAACACAGTCTGATACTAATAAGCTTGCAGATTGTCTCTGTAGTCACTTACCTGTATGGCTTGGTGGTATCCTGCTCCATGTGGCCTCGCTACTGCTCGGGCTCACTTTGCTCCCCTACCCTGCCCCCATTTCCCACCTGCCCCATTACTCATAGATTGATCTCAACCCCACACTACCTGACTGACCCTGCCACACCCACCACCCAATCACATAATCACTACTCTGCAACAGTCAGTCACACCCACACTCATCTAGGCTACCATCCCCCCCTCTCAATCCACCCATTTCTAAACACACTCTACTACTCCTCTAAGCCAACACTGCGCACACCCACTGACACTATGACACGAAGCCCCCACTCCCGTCACAATACCATCACCATACTTCTGCTTTCCTTATCCATCTGTCTCTGCTTAATGTCCATCAGCACCGCTTATCACCACACACTCACCTATCTACACTGTATCAAATCCCCCATCCCTCCACATACCACAAGTAACCCTCCATACTTATAAAACATACATCCAGTCATCCATCACCCTTTCCTCTTTCAACTCACCTCTTCTATTCATTACCCATACATGTCAAGCAGAGCACCTCATTGGCCCTCTTCAAAAGGAACCTTGATGACTGGATGGGAGATAGGAAATTCACCCCGGGGATCATGTCAGTCACCCTGCTAGACAGAAGCCCAGAGAAGTAAATATTGTGGGAAGAAATATACAGGGAATTGTTATGGCTAGGCTTGCATAGGCCCTAGGGCCGATAGCCTAGTACCAACCTATGAACCTATGAACACTTCTCAGCCCAAAAACATCCCAACCTCAAATATCACTTCTTAATGGAATATTGCCTTAAAACCATTACTAACATAACAGCTCAACTACTACTAGGAGGGGACATCCACCCCAACCCTGGCCCAACACCCATGTCCAATGGCCCCCCCAACCCCTCATTTAAACACAAATCCACTGACATACTTATACTAAACCTAAACATTTATAGTATCATGAACAAAATAGAACAATTACATTCAGATATCTCTCTATACAACCCAGATATAGCAGTCATTACTGAAACATGGCTTAAGGCCCATATTAAAGATAACTCCATTACCCCACCTGGCTTTAACATATTAAGAGTAGATAGAGCACATAGAAGAGGTGATGGCATTGCCCTTCTCTACAAATCCAACTTAAAAATCCAGTTCCTTCAAAAAGAAACCCCAAATTTTAACAATGCTGAAACTCTATTCGCCAAACTCCTTCTAAACCAACACACCTAACTAAACCTACTTAGCATCTATATACCACCAGGAGACAACTTTAATACCCTAGAATCTATACTCCACTGAGCTTCCCACTCCATCTTCCAAGAAACTATAATCCTAGGTAATGTCAACATCGACGGGAACAGTATAAACTCACCAACAGCCACCAACCACTTAAACCTATATAACTTCACCCAACTCATACGCTCACCCACACACATTGACAAGACCACCACAAAGGAATCCACCTTGGATTGGATCCTCACTAACCAGCCCAACACTGCCCACCAGTGTGGAATACTACCCAACTCCATCCATTACCACAATCCATCTTTTCTCCTTTGGCACAAAGTTACATGCACCAACCCCCCTCACTGCTACAAACCTGCTCCTGAAAAAACTTCCCATCAGAGCAATTCTCAGAAACCCTAAAATCCTGCAACTGGGTTCCCTTATAAACCCTCCCCCTTGATACCGCAGTACAATACTTTAACTCCACATTCCTAGAAATTCTAAACCAATTAGCCACACTCAAAACAATTAGGGTATGCAATAACCCTGCCTCCTGGCTAGAGAAAACTAAAAAAAACTTACTTAAGGATATGGACAAAGCATGGAAAACTTGGTGACAATACAAAACACCAGAAACTATACAAATCTTCTTTGAACTTAGAAATAATGTAAATAGTTATTACCCTGAAGAGCAGCTGGTTAGTGTGTACCCGAGATGCTGTGCCTAGTCCTCGGTTACTATCTCTCATTCAGCTGGGCAAGCCTTTAAAAAGGCTCAGGGAGAGGTAACCACTGGCAAGGCTCTTGTGAATGGCCTTTGAAAAAGGCTGTGGTTTGTGGCCTTTAAAAAGGCCTATTAGTGGATAGCCTTTAAACTGGTCCTTTGAGGAACAGCATTTAAAAAGACTGTGGGGTCCCTTTGACAGGTCTGGAAATAGCCTATCGCAATATTAAGTGGCCACTAAGAAGGCTACCTCAACAAACCCTCTGTCCAGCCTTAAGAAAGGCTTTTTGTGACAAGCCTTAAAAAAGGCTATTGTGAGAAGCCTTTAAAAAGCCTAAAAAGACCCTTGTTTACAGTCTTAAGAAAGGCATGATCTTTTGTGTAGGCTTTGGAAAGGCTTGAATTCCAGCCAAAGCTCATTAACCTGTTGATAGCACATACTCAGATCTACAAACAGACAAAAACATGAACAAATACAGGAGTAATCTAAAAATCACTCAGACACCAATCTTCAAGAGTTAATGACGTTTATTCCAGTCATCAAAGCACAGTTCCAGACATGCAAACTTCTGTCTTATAACATCTTCAGTACAGCTTAGGAAGAGTGTTAGACTATTGGAAATACAGGGCTGTCTACCAAACCGATATCCATAAGCATTAGGGTGTCTACCAAAAATCCCAATTAACAAACCAAAACAGTGAGTAAAAAGGTCACACAGGAAAACCACTTGGTAAAAAACACAAAAAAGTTTTGTAAAGCTAGAATTTCTAATGTGTAGTACCCAAAACCTCTGGTGTCTGAGGCATCATGGGAAATATGCAAATTACCCCTTAAGGATATCACATGTTTCAGCTATCACTCAATCTAAAGTTAGTTTGGAAAAGAGATCTGAACCATGTAAATACAAACTCAATGCAATGCAAACTTGGACGCAGTCCAAGTCAAATTAACTTAGTGTTGCAGTTTTCCCAGGCCCAAAACAGGAATAAGGGTCTCTCCAAAATTGAGTCCCGGCCTAGTCCTGGCCTGCAGCCTGATCTGTCACTGTAGTTCTCTTTTACTAAAAGTGTTTCAAACAAATAATTCAGCCAAAGTGGAAGATCAGAAAACCAAAATAAAATAAAACTAGAAATTGTTCAAAACACAACAGCGGAGCAAATGTCGGGAAAGCTTACTTTGGTTTGAAAAAGATTTGACTACTTCCAATTGTGGTTTCAGTTCCTCATCTGATGAGCTATACAGTTTTAAACAATTGACAAAGAGAAGATGAAAAGTCTTTACACACTTTGCTTTCTGGGCCAAATTATAGCCATGACTTAAGCTGTTAAGCAGGCAGCTTAATAGGTTAAGGGCAAGGCAAAAGAGCAATGGTAACAGAGAGTCATCCTGGAATATCCCCCTTTGTATTTTTATCCCTGGAATAATAATTTGTCCTTTATCATGGCTTAATTGCAAGGTGGTTTGCCACTGTTTCATGGCCACTGTGATGCAGTTTATTAGTGTAAGATGTCAATCCATGCCATACTTAGATTCTTCCCCTTTTTACAGTTCTCCACTGTAGAATAGTGTGTATGTTGTATCTTTAAGAAACATTTCAAGGTTGGCACATGCATATAAATAGCAAGCACATACTAGCTTCAGTGCCATTTTGAGAGTGCAGCCAGAGAGTGAGCATGTATGAGTGTAGTTTGTTTATAAGTTTATCTAAGTTAAAGTTTTTAAGCCTCAATCCTGATGTGTTTGTACATAATAAAGCTGTTTGAACAAAACCCACAAAGACTTATCTATTTTATCTTGACTGGACGAGTGACAGGTTGTCAAAACTGGGATTCCAAATACTGCTTTTTAGAGCTATGAGGTACAGAGATCACAGTGAAGGTAAACTAAGAGAAACAAGCAGGAAAAAAGGCCAGAAATGAACAAAAGGTAATGAAAACTTGTATGAATGATTTATTTTATAAAAAAGATAAAATAGAGCATTACAAGGGCACAAACCACATTATTAAACCTCCGAGAGTCACAAAAGGTTTAGTTATTAAATTAAATGTTTAAAATTAAGATATTTGATAAAACGATTATCAGAAAAGCACATAAGGGGTTTGAAATTAACTCAGAATTGCAAAATGAGCATGTTTAGAGCAAAACAAGCACAAGAAAAGAATGATGGGCATGGAAAAATAGCAAAATGAATATAATAAAGCCAAAAAGGGCACATTAAGCATAAATAAAGCAACGCAACTGCATGTTTTTTGGCAAAGTACTATTTTTTGGCATAACTACTATTTTGCATTGTATTCAGAGCATAACTAGCGTTATTCGAAGTATCTCAAAATGTGTAAAAGTGCTTACAGTGTGTGCGTATTACTGTGCATTTAGTCCAAAGAGTTTATTTGTGTGTAAAGTGCAACTGTTTCATGAAGTACAGTCAAAATACAGCCATTTTGAAAAGTTTCTTGTGCTGGGTGTATCTATTTGCAAAGTGCCACCATTACAGAAGGTTTCTTGCACTGTAAGGAGTTATTTAGCAAAGAACAACCATTTTGGGAAAGTTTCAGTGTACTGTGTATTGGTTATTTGAAGTGCAGTTACTTTGAAATGTTTCTTACTCTGAGCTTCTTCTGCCCAGTTCATTCGCAATGTGCAGTTATTTTTAAATATTTATTACACTGAAGAGGTGGTTTCTTATACTACAGTGATTTCAAGAGTATTACAGTACATGAGAGACTTATTTTGCAAAGTTCAGTTATTTAGAGGCTTATTGTGCTATTAGGCATAGATACAAATACTGGCATAAATTTCTGGCATATGTGTGTGTGTGTGTGTGTGTGTGTGTGTGTGTGTGTGTGTGTGTGTGTGTGTGTGTGTGTGTGTGTGTGTTCATGCATACTTGCAAAAGCCTTCACTAGTATGTGTTAATATGGCGGACAGATTTCAAAAACCATCACCACTGGTGTTTGATCAGAATATTTCAGAGAATTGGAGAATATTTGAGCAAGAATAGGATATTTTTATACAAGCAGCTTATTCTGACAAAGATGCACACACCAGGGCATTCATTTTCCTAAACCTAGCTGGATCATAGGCCATTGAAAGACAGCATTCATTTGTGTGTGCACCAGCAGTACATGAGGGAGAAGGTGAAAACCGTCATATTGTTGTACGGGCTGAATTAAGGGAGGACCCCGAGTGTTTGAAGTGCAAGTTCAGGGAAATGTGTAACCCCCAGACAAATATTACATTAGAGAGGCATTTGTTTTACACAAGAGATCAAAACCAGTGGAAACTTTTGCAGCTTATATAACTGACCTGAGAAACAAAGCTAACATGTGTTGGTTTGGTGATTTAAAAGATGAGTTGATAAAGGATAGGCTTGTGTGTGGTATTAATAATGCTGCAGTGAGAAAGACCTTGCTTCATGACAGTGATTTAATGCTGAGCAAAGCTATTGAGATTTATCAGAGCCATGAAGTTATGGAAAGGCACACAAATATGCTAGCATTTGGTAAGCAATGCCACAAATGTCAAAACTGTAACCATTTTCAAAAGTTTTGCAAATCAAGTAAACCTTGCACAGTTATAAAGAAGGTCACTCAAAAAAGCAAGTTGATCATATATAGAGAGCTGCAGTTCTACTTTCTACATAGATGGTGTATCAGTAATTGGTGAAAAGGTTGATGCAGTAAATTTATTGGCAAAGAATAAAGTATTTTGTACTGTCCAGATCAATGGTAAAACCACTGAGCTTAAACTGGACACTGGCTCAAAGTGTAACGTTATGTCAGCAGATACATTTGCTAAGGTGAGAGCTGGTGAACAACTCAATGTGACTAGTAGTGTGAAACTTGTTGCTTATGGAGGTGAAGAAATTCAAACCGAAGGCTCAGTAGTGCTTTCATGTTATTTGGCTAGGAACTGTTACAGCTTGTTATTCTATGTAGTCTGAAGACCTGTGCAGCCATTATTGGGTCACAGAGACAGCTTGGGAATGAGTTTGCTTTCTTTTACCAAAAAGAGGTTCATCATATAAGCACATATCCTAGTTACAATTTTACTGAAGCTATTTTCTCAGAATATGCTGATGTTTTCAATGACAGGTTGGGCAAACTTCCAGTTGTGTATTCTATGAAGATAGACCTAGAGATCAGTCCAGTGGTCAGACCAATGAGAAAAGTTCTGATAGCTATGCAGAACAAAGTTAAAGCTTAGTTGGATAAAATGGTGCAGCAAGGTGTAATCTGTCTAGTTATAGAACCAACTGAATGGGTGTTGTCCATGGTAGCAGCTCACAAAAAAGGCTCAGACAAAATCAGAATATGTATTAACCCAAGAAATTTGAACAAAGCATTAAAGAGACCACATCATCTAATGATTACAGTTAAGGAAGTCGCAGCCCTAATACCAAACTCCATTGTTTTTTTTCTGAATTGGATGCAAAAAGTTCATTTTGGCAAGTGATGCTTGATCGCAAGTCCTCATTACTTACTACTTTCAGTACCCCATTTGGCAGATGTAGATTCCCCAGGATACCATTTGGAATAAATTCTGCAAGTGAAGTCTTTCAGAGTGCAATGGAGCAAAATTTTTTTCATGTTATCTTTGTGCCATAATAGATGATGTATTGGTTGGAGGCAATGGTGAACCACAGCATGACAGAAAGAAAGTTGTAGACAGTGCATGTGAAGTGAACTTAATCTCAATCCTCTGTGGTGCAAATTCAGACTACCAGAAGTTACATGTATAAGTAACCCGTCCAAGCAAGCAGCCATTCTTGAGATGCCAGCTCCAGATAGTGTTCAGGCACTACAACATTTTCTTGGTATGGTCAACTATTTAGGCAAGTTTATACCAGGCTACAGTGAGTTGCCAGCACCTTTGAGAGAGAGCTGAAGTGCAAAAATGTTATATGGTCTTGGTTGGAACAGCAGCAGAAGGCATTTGAAGACCTTAAGCAGAAAATTGCCACCCCACCTACATTAAGATACTATGATGACAATAAACCAGTAACTCTTTCCTGTGGTGCTTCAAAATTTGGTCTTGTCACAGTTATTCTTCTAGAAGGCAGACCAGTAGCCTATGTATCCAGAACTCTTACCAAAACTGAAATGCAATATGCTCAAATTGAGAAAGAACTTTTGGCAATAGTATTTGCATGTTCAAAGTTTCATGATTATATCTATGTTTGAGCTATTCAGATTGAAACTGATCACCAACCTATAGTTACTATTCTAAAGAAGCCTCTGCATTTAGCTCCACATTGATTACAAAGAATGATGCTCAAGTTGCAAAAGTGCAACTTCAAAATGGTCTACACTAAAGGCAAATGACTTTATCTGGCTGATACCTTATTCAGATCACCCAAAAATATGGTGGAACAGCTTAATGCAGAGAATTTTGACTTTGACATCATGGAATTGCATAATTTTTCTACCACAAGACTTGATGAGGTGAGATACCATGCAAATACTGATACAATTTTGCAAAAGCTCAACCACTACATTAATGTTGGATAGCCATCAAAGCAATCTAGTGTACCACCTGAAGTGCAAAGTTATTTTCCTTACACAGATGAGATGCTGATGGAAGATGGCATTATTTTCAAAGGTCCTAAAATTGTTGATCCTGCTTCCCTACAACATGAATATATCCAGAGTTTGCACTGTGGCCACCCAAGTTCCAAAGCTACCAAATGAAGGGTGACAGAACTAGTATTTTGGCCTTCTCTAGTAAAAGACATTGATAAAGTACTTTCTTCTTGTTCAGTATGCAATAGTACTAAACCACATTTGCAAAAAGAATCACTTCAGTGAAGTCAGGTTCCTGAACTACTTGGTCAACAGTAGCCACTGATATATTTGAGTGGACAATCAGCATTACTTAGTGTTGGTAGACTTTTATTAGAAGTGGTTTGAGATTGATTTACTACCTAATCTAACGTCCACTGCTATCATCAAATTGAAACATCATTTCTCAGTCCATGGTAGTCCACACAAAGTTATTTCTGACAATGATGCTCAATTTACTAGTCAGTTGTTTCAGAAATTTGCAAAAGAATGGGACTTTATATATGTTGCTTGTAGTCCAAAATATCCACAGTCAAATGGACTAGTTGAATGTGCAGTACAGAGTGCAAAGCAATTACTTGAGAGGTCAAAGCATGATAATACCGTTGCCTTTTTGAATTTACTCAATCTCAGAAACATACTTTGTGACGATGTACTTGGCTTGCCTGCTCAGAGACTTCTATCCAGGCAAACCAGAACAATATTGCCTATTAGTTCCAGTTTGTTGAGGCCTAAAGCTAAGAACAACAGAACAATTAGAGCCCAATTATTCAGGAAGCGTTCTTTCCAGAAGTCCAGCTATGATAAATCTAGAAGATTTATTCATCCATTGAAAGAAGGAGAGACAGTGAGGATACAAATGATTTTGATTGGATTGGTCAAGTAACAGGTATATGTACTGAGCCGAGATCCTACTTCATAGAATCTGAGGGTGTGCAGTACAGGAGAAATCACAGATATCTTCTTCCTGTACCAGAATTGATATTGCAGCATTATTCCTGTGATACAGACTCTAGATCTCAGAGCAATTCAGACAATGTTCCTGTTGCAGAACATGTCTTAACTTCTACTTCCATTCCTGATGATGTTCCTGATGTCCCAAAAGTTGAACATTCAGCAGAGACAGTCCCAGTTGCTAGACCTAATTCTAATTTCTATGTCACACGATTTGGTTGTATTTCTAGACCTAGTGTGAAATACACAGCAACCTGGACATAATTGTCGATATGTATTTAGTTCTGTATAATTTCATGACAAAGCATTATTTGTATTGATTGCATGTCAACTAATGTCGTCAATATTGCATGGCTGATTTCTCATATAGGGAAGATGTGGAATAGTGTGTGTGTGCGTGTGTGTGTGTGTGTGTGTGTGTGTGTGTGTGTGTGTGTGTGTGTGTGTGTGTGTGTGTGTGTGCATTTCAAGGTCAGCATGTGCATATCAATAGCAACCACGTGCTAGATTCAGTGCCATTTTGAGAGTGCAGCCAGACAGTGACCATGTACAAGTGTAATAACTAGTTTGTTTATAAGTTTATCTGTGTTAGAGTTATTAGGCCTCAATCCTGATGTGTTTGTACATAATAAAGCTGCATGAACAGAACCCACAAAAACTCGTCTATTTTATCCTGACTGGATGAGTGACATCCACTATGACTTTATTTAACAATAAATGATCCTTTGTTCCATATGACTTTCTTTTTTTGCCCTTTTTTTCTATTGCCATAATTGAGTTTTCTTCTAAATGACTATAAACTCTGTCGGCACCAATTCCAGTGTATAGTTTTTACTTCGTCAGAAGACAAGCTATTGGTCTATAATTTTTAGGGTAGCTTGCAGGTTCACTCTTAAGTAGGAGCATTGTTTTTCCTGTTGTTAGCCAGATTGGTGTCCATTCGGGTGTGCATATAAATAGTTCATCAAGGCTAAAGCTTTGTGCAAAGGTGTTAATACTTTTAACCAGAAGTTAGGTACTGCATCTGGGCCTGGGGTTTTCCAATTAGAGGCTTTTCTTAAGTTTGTCTCAGTCTCTCTGGCTGTTCCTTCATCCCATTTCATATACTGTTCCTTTGAACTTCTTATTCTTTCTTTTACTTCTATCCATTTAGCATCTTTGTTATGCTCCACAGGATCTTCACAAATACTTCGCCAAAATGTATCTATTTCTTCTTTTTTGGTGGTCTTTCAATTCCTTTTACCTTGTTCCCCAATTCTCTATAAAACATTTTTTTTGGTCATCAATAAATTGCTTATTTTGTACTTTTCCTTTATATTTATATGTGTATCTTCTAAGTTTATCTGCCTGTGCTGATATTTTTCATTTATTATTTGAAATAGTGCATGATAAATCCTGATCCATTATAATGCTGTGTATTGCTTTTATCACATCTATCTTTCTGAGTATATTTGTTGATCTGTTCACTCTTCTATACTCTTCTTACAGTGACACTTCTTGTCTTAATTGCTTTATAGTTTTCTCTACTTGATACTTCCATGATGATATTGGATTTCTTCCCTTCCTTTCCCTGACTATCCTGTGTACTTGTGGTAGAATTGTATCTGTTATTAATTTAGCTGCACAGTAATATATCATGTTTACTTCTGCTATATCACATGCATCTGTATGCACAGTCCTAATTACTGTGTTCATTTGTTTTATAAAACTTGTGACTTTTGGGTTTTATTGACCTTCTGCAGTATATTTCTTTCATTGATCTTGATATGTCTATCTATCTCTATTAAATCAAGCAACTCTTCTCTTAGCTCATTTTCTTCTAAACTGAGGGCACATTTTTGTTCTCCATTTCCTGCGGCCATTGTATAGAAAGTTCTATAACATCTTCCTGTGGCACATTCTCTTCAATTTCATCCTGTGTCATCCATTGCTCTGTCATATGGGAACTCACTGGGCTATCACTCCCCAACATTAACTGTGTCAGAGTTACCACAGTTTCCTGTTCCTTTCCTTGCTGTCCAGCTTCAAGTGAACATTTATACTGCTTTCCTGTGGAAGACTACAAAATATCTTCATATGGCAACTGACCAGTTGCTTCCTGTTCCACTGGTTTCTCCTTAATTTGGATGTCCATTTCTCTATCCTGCTGTGGTGCTTTCTGAGTTAGATTTTCTACACTGAATCCTTCACTTCACAGGTACTCCATAACCTCAATTTATGTTGCTTTAACTTCTCCATTACTAATCTTCTTTTCTGTTTTCCTGTTTGTCTCCTTATCTTTTGCATTATAACATTTTCCATATCTGTATTCCTTTGCCTGTATATCTCTTCAAATATCTTTGGTGTGTCTTTTTTTGTATTGATTAGTTTTGCTTTCTACTTTGCATAAATATTACACCATATTAAATCTTTTTTTTCTTTCCCATTGTCCATATTTCTTCTTCAGATGTCTCCTGACCTTCCTGTTTCTCCTTACTTTAGGGACTCATTCTATCATGCTGTGATGTAGCCTTTGTTAGACCTTCTACACCAAATCCTTTACTTTGCAGGCATTCCATAACTTCAGCTTCTATTTTTTTTAACTTTTACTTTACTAATTTTCTTTAATACATTCCCTCTTTGTGATATCATTTTTTATTGTGAAATTTTCTATATCTGGATGCCTTTGCCTGTATTTCTCTTTGAATATCTTTGGCGCTGTTGTTTTGTATTGATTAATTTGGCTTTCGACTTTGCACAAATATTGTACCATATCAAATCTCTCTTTCTTTCCCATGTCCATATTTCTTTTTTATACTTTTCAAAAATCTCTAGGTTTTGTTGTTTATATTTTCACACTTCTTCAAATGCTTCTTTTTCCAAACAGCTCAAAGTTTCTTGGTCTATATAATGTTTTACACAAATCTGTTGCATTAGTGAACACAGATTTTTATTTGAAGCTTCTGACAGTTTTTCTTGTAGAAGTATTTTTCTTTCCTCTAATTTCTTTCTTAATCTTTTTGTATATCTTGTGCCTGGAAATTCTGGGCTTTTTGCATAATAGTAACAATACATAATTTCTTTCTTATCCTAAATAGCCCACTCTATCATCTTTATGGCTCTTCTTTGGCCTATCAGTTTTTGTGATTTTTGTGGACTGCTACTTCCTTCTACAACAGGGGTGCCATCCTCCCCTTGGGCCTGGCCCCACTGTAGAAATGTTTCTGTATTTTGAGGATTTTACACCATCATTTTTTCCAGTCCTGGCACCAGTGCACCTACCAGGATTGGGCAGTTTTTTATCCTGGGTCTTGTGCACCGAGCTATCTTTTTTAATTTTTGACCTGCTTCTTTCCATAATATATGCCATATAAAATACATTCTATATATCAGTGTCATCTTGGTGAGATTTTGTAAAAAACAGGGTCCACCTCATGAAGGTACTCACCAAGACTTGAGGATCAATTCATTTTTGGCAATACTACTCTCATTTGCTTGCTGACATATCATCTCTCCATTCGAACCCCTCTTAGCCATATGGTCAGGCCTATGCTTCTGTAGGTCATAGTACCTATGTTGGAACTGGGAGCAAGAGTGAGTTATCCATGTCAGGGCTGACAGGTCCATTCCATGGACACAGGATTCAGTCATATCCAAGTACAAATCCCTAAGTAAGTAGAGCATTATTTTGGTCTCTTTATTGAACCAGCTCAGAACTTGGCCTTGTGTCCTCATGGGTGCTGCCATCATTTGAAGTGCCAGTACCAGAATGAGGAGTGTAAGTACAAGGCTGTGATGCACAGGTTGGGAACCATGCCTTCTAGGGTGTGACATCACCAAAAAAAATTACCCTATAGAGATATTTTTAATGGAACTGTTATTACTGGCAAGTTTAGTTTTACCAAATTGCTTTTTCAGGCACATTTTAAAGCAATACTTTTCCATTTATGTTCCATGATGAATAAGAATCAGTTATGAAATCTTACATTTTTAACTTATTTACATGCGTTTCTTTTCATCTGATTTACTACTGTTCTTTTTGTATGATTAGTAAACCTGACAGCCATGCATCAAACCCTTCTTTAAGCATCCCCGTTTCAGTTTTGCATCAGTATTAATTATTTCCATTTGCATGATTTTATTTGTATTATAACATAAAAATATGTCAGTATGCATGTCATTATGAATTTATATTAGGTATTGAGTAATTTGAGGTGATTAGGCATATCACAATATGCAGGATGGCCATTGATTACACTTCATGAACATCAAGACTCGATGAGATGACTCCATTTTCCATTTTCTAAGAATAGGGATTTTTGAGAATAACTACGGTTGTTTACACAATCACAAGGACAATTGAGGTGTGCTGAGGACTGCAGCAGACTCTGCTGTGCTAAGCAAGTTTACAACTAGATACACAAGGTGTACTTAATTGGAATGATAACTTACATATTACTGTGATTCATAGAGCTAAGTGTAAGTAAGCCTAATTTGCATACTACATATGTAAATGACCCTAGATTTAAGTAACTATGCTGAAGATCACCATATGAACTTGTGATCACTTGAAAATAGGAGGGAAAGGCTTTAGGAATTCTTAAAATTCTTCATGTAAGTAAATATAATAAAACAATAGAAACTAATTGAAAGCAGTTGAAAGCAGTTCATAATGATTTTAGGTAACACCATTTACTAGGAGTAATGTGTATTTTACAGATCTGGCAGTGAAATGGAAATGGTTGAAGTGTTTATTCATGATATGAGAATCACTTGAAATACTTGAAATAAGGAATTCATGAGAGTAGCACTTAAATTGTGTGTGGATTATTTGCAATGTGAAAAGTATTTTTATTTTTGGAAGCATTTATTATTTATGATACACAAGATATAAATACTTACGCTAAAGTGTTTGAAGTCTGATATACTGCATTCTCAGCAATGTATTGCTTCAGGATACATGCTGCTTTACTTGGGGATTTTTATATGCCACTTTAGAATGAAAAAAATGACAGTTTAAACACAATAAATTAGTAGGGGAAAGACAGAAGTCTGTCAGCAATGGCATAAGATGACAGTGGAATTTTACATGCTTGCAATACAACTATGAATTTGTTGATGATGCTGCATAGGTTATTACAAGACAACTCTTCCTTCCTAAATTTGAACTTTCAGTATCTGGCTATGAATATGGCTGTTGTGTCAAAATGCAGTCAAAATACATGTTTTTGTACTAAGAACTTTGATTTAATTGTGATGAAAGTAGGGATGTTTTTGTTACAGTGTTGTTTGGCTGATGAGTGGATCAAATTTTTCTGCGTATGACTTTGGCATGTTGTTTTAGATAAATAAATGATGCAGTACCACGGGCTGAGACAGAAAAAATTACAACTTTAGACAGGAGAAGAACCACATCCTCATGGCAGCCCTTAAGACATATGGAAAATGCCTTTTTGGAAAAGAGTGACCCAAAACAAGTTGAGATGGCAAAGGCATGGAATCATGTAGTTATGGATATAAATGCTGTTGGCAGAAGAAACATTAAGACACTCCAAATGCATGCTCAATGACAATATGTGTCTGGACCGGGCTGTTCTGAAATTGTTTTCTGCCGCCCCACTGTGATTTCTCCCTGGTGTCATAAACTATGGTTCCAGTAGATATCCAGCATCACCTGAAAAAGAAAAGAGAGAGTGAGAGGAAAAAGGGGGAGACAAAACAAAAAAAGTGTTTTTGAACTAAGTAATACATTTTACAATGATTAACAACTTGAATAATAAAAAAAAATAATAATATTTTTTCCATTTACCAGCAAGATGATCACTGGGCATCCTACTATGCAGGAAGAGATGGAAGAGTGATTTAGTGTTCTAGACATATGAATCACGCTCACTGCCAGAATGCTGGGCAGTCTCATTAGTTATGCACCCCCGTGCATCACAAACTACTTGCCAGTTGATGGAATGGTAGTCCTTCCTATTATGGTATAACTCACCTTCTGAATAATATGAGGCCTTAATTGCAACATGTGTGAAATCTATCTCACTAAGCACCTCAGGGAAATGTGCACTCCCATAAAAGGCACACATAGTCCAGGCTCAGTCCTGAGATGACCCTTGGAAATAGATGTACTGAGCCATATGTGCCAAGAGTACATCCAGGAACTGCTGAAGTATCCTTGAGGCAGAAGCCTATGAGATTTCCAGCGTGCCTCCACTCTGTCTCTGGAAGGTCACCATTGCAAGTAATATGAGGACTATACATACCTCATTATCCACAGGGATCATCCCTCTAGAACCACTATGGAAGTCATACATGCTCACTAAAACCCTTAAAATATCCCTGTCCAATCTGAATCTATCAAGTATCTCCTGATTCTCAAAATTATAATTACTAATTCACTGCCTATAAATCCAGCTTCTTTGCCTGCAAGCACCATTGGGCACAAGCAGTTTTGCTCTGCAAAGACAAGCAGCACACACCAAAAAATAGCTTGGTTAGCAACAAAGGAAAGCATCATCACAGATTGCAAAGTGGATAGAAAAAGATCAGTTTCACCTTTTATAATGAATCTATGGATGGTGTGGTAGTGCGTCAATTTATGACTATGAATTGCAAACAGTAGGAGAAGGACTTATTAGAATATACAGTTTTAAATCTTTTCACATTTACATCTCATTATTTGTGTATTTGCCTAAGCACATTCATGGCCATCGCATATTGGCTTAAATAGCCCCTATGAATGGGGTCTTTGCTGCATTTGTTCGCAAAGCGCACCAATCACCTTTCAGCACTCACATATTAAATATAAATATCACCCTTTATCTTGTACCTCTACTAGGATAAAAGGAAATCACTGAAGGCTTCAGTGATATTGAACGAAAACAGTCCTTGAACCAAATAAGGAATCAGATGCAAAAAACAGAGGATACAAGAAAAAGAAAAATCATCTGGTTCCACACAGCAGTGAAAATGAATATGTCCTTTATTGTAGTAGGTAAGCGCTTTCTCGGAATAACATCCGCTTCATCAGACCAACAAAGACAGAATAGCAGTTAAATTTTTAAACACTAAAACATCCAATCAAAAATCAGATAAAATGTGCATCATAGGTAAAAACCATGTGATAAAATACATCTGTAGAATATATAGATCATTAAAAAATTGAATAAAACAGACTAAATGAACAATATGTACTTAAAACTGGTAACAACAGTGATACTGGTCTGAGATACAATAATGCAGATGGTGTTGTCACCTCAAAAGAACAAGTTCTCTGGTTTGATTCTTAGCTTGGGGTGCCATCTATATAGAGTCTGCATGTCCTCCCTGTGTTTGTGTGGGTTTCTTCCAGATGCACCAGTTTCCTCCCACATTCTAAAGACATGTAGTAGGTGGACTGGACACTCTAAATTAGCCATAGGTGTAAATGTGTGATATGGAAGAACAACCATGGCCGGACTAGCCATCTAGCAATGTGAACCTTGGCTCTAGATGACTGTCACTTTTCAAGTGGTGCCCCAACCTCATGTGTAAAAATTGATAAAGATTTGATGATGGATGTAAAATTCAGTTTTGTTAGCAGCACAGTCTCCTTAGCCTGAGATATTGTTCTACCTGTGACATATGCAAGTTTGCATCTTGTTTTCTTTTTGAAAGAAAGCCAGGCTGTGACTTGACAATGATCACTGATATTATTTAGCATGTATAGGTGATAATACATCTGTAAGGAATATGTTATAATTGCTTCCAGTAATGTCTCATTGTAAATTCTTTTATTAGGCCTGGTGTACTCACTAATAATTTGAGGAAAACTATAGAAAGC
The DNA here is from genome assembly GCF_019279795.1 of Protopterus annectens. NCBI lineage: Eukaryota > Metazoa > Chordata > Ceratodontiformes > Protopteridae > Protopterus > Protopterus annectens. The sequence continues at coordinate 954,123,177 of NC_056745.1, read as the reverse complement.
TAGTATTCTGTTTAATATTATTTTGCTTTGACCTTGCCAATTAAGATTAAAGTCTCCCTTGAGAATATATATATTTTTCTTGATATAATTATGGCTTCCCTATAGTTCATCAAATGCAAATTGTATGAGGTTCTATCAGTGCCGGATCCAGCACTAGATAACCTAGACAGTCACCTAGGGCACGCTGACTGGGAGGGGCCCTTGCTGGCCGATGGGCTGCCACATTTACTCTTTTAATTAAAAAAAAAAATCACGTGTTCTTTAACAGCATTCTTAGAAGAACACCCTCTGTGTCTGTGCATCCCTGCATGCATTGCCGCATACACCTGCTGTTGCTTGCTCTTCCTCTTTTCTGTTCTCCATGCACAGCGTTTACATACAAGATGTGCCTTTTTCTGAATGACCATCCATCAGTGTTGCCTGCTTCCTCAGAATTAAGCTTGAATGAACAACTAGTAAGGTGTGTGTGTGTGTGTGTGTGTGTGTGTGTGTGTGTGTGTGTGTGTGTGTGTGTGTGTGTATGTGTGTGTGTGTATTCATAAAATGCCCTAGTTAGAGATGGCAGGTTACTTAATTTGCTCAGGATCAAATGCTGTACCTTGGTTACAGGAAACAAGAGCCTAAATCCTCTACACTAGCTACCAAACTATGCAACAAAATGTGAGTTTCAGTGCATTTTCAAGGAATTGTGAGATTCAAGAGAACAAAAGAAAAATTTACCGCTTCTCATGCCAAGTCTATTTTCAATGTGCAACTGTTTTGTTTAGCAAATAGTCATCACTGTTTGTGCTGTAGAATATGAAAGCTGTGTTAGTAGTACAACAGGTGCCATACTTGCCTTTTGATGCAGAAGGCTATGTATTCTACTCTCACAGCATGCAGATGGATTGCTGATGCTGTGCTGTACTTTAAGGGGAGGGGGTGTTGCAGTCCTGAGAGTGTCCTCCTTTGGATGAGATGCTTAGTAACTATGAACCTGTTGTCAGTTTGCCATCCATTACCTATTACAGTATTACCAGCTTACCAGTTTTTTTAATGTAACATAGGCAATTTATTCTTTAAGGGCAGCAGGCACTTAATTTGTAGATGAAACACTGAAATATAATGTTGTTTGCTAGCAGCAACCTCTTCATTAGTTACAGACCTCTTTGATATGAAATTATTTAGATGACTTTTACTTCTACAGAGAGTGCATATTGACAGATATTGGTAGATTGTAATGACAGAAGTTTGAGTAATCTTTTATGGTTGAAATTTTCTGAAATGGGCAGTTTTGTTATTACTGGTTCATACATTTTGTTTCATTGCTTACTGGAAAAATGTTCAAAACTACAAATTAAAATGCAGTCTAACAAGTGGAGGTGCTGTATTATACAAGAAATATAATTTAACAGAATCAGGAAGGTGAATCAAAGAACATGTGCATGGATGCATGGTTCTAAAAATGTGTACAAAGGGCCTTTGGTTTGAAAACAACCCAAAGTTAAACTTTATCTGCCACTGGCCAGATGTATTTTCTTTGAGTGTAGGTTTCAATGGCGTTTCAATGAATGTGAGTTTCAAGGATAGAAGTTTACTGTCAATGCTAAGTCTGTTTTTTATTATGAAACTGTATTATTTTGTTTAGCCAATGTCTGTCCGTGCTCATGCTATAAAATTTGAAATAAAAGTTTTAAATGAAATCCAAATATCTGTAATTATTGTAGAAGCAAGGAAGAAAACAGCATGCACACTGAGTAGTTTGAACAGTGTTTATGGTAACTGGGGAGAAATAGCCAAGGATCACCGGAATGACTGGGGGGGGAGCTGCTGTGTGAGGGGGGCCTGATCCATTACCCTGCCTAGGATGCCATTTGACCATGATTGGCTCTGAGTTCTATCCGGTAACGTTCAAGTTGCTCTTGATGAACTCTGATTGCTGTTTTACATAGGAAATGTTTGTTAATATGCTCCAACACTGATTCCTTTATTTTCAAAAATCTTCCTTTTCATCATTTTGGTGTGACCATGGAGTTGGTATATATAAGTCTGGGGGTATGGAGGGCTTGACCCTCATATAGAGGGTGTGTGTGTGTGGGGGGGCTTGTCACCTGTAAGACATGTTTAAATTTTTGATTTGGGTTGAATTTTCAACCGGTTTTGCTTGGTGAGTGGTTTCTCACTGAACTGTAACTTGGTGAGCCATAGTGGATTTATTCTTATAGATTACAAAAAGCACATCTTGAAGGAATTGCAAGAAATCTGCTACAGGTAAATATGGTACTATTACTTCTAAGTTGGTATGATTTCCAATATTTATCTGAGCTGAGAACTAGTTGGATGCATCAGTCTCCTGTGTTTTATTTTTGGTTATTAAAATATTATAACACTGTTTCTTAATTCAGAAGAGAGTCCACTATCAACATATTTTCTATTATGATTTGCATTGCAATGTAGATTGATGAGGGAACATAGAATTAAACCACCTTTCAGTGAGCTCAACTATATCTGGATTCTCATTGTGACTCCAGGCTTTCACTAGGTTTCATAAAGAGTTTTAAAATGGATATTAAGTTCATGATTGTGCATAGATATGCTGGTTAGTGTATAATTAACTATAGCAGGATCTATCAGGGCAACAGTAACTGGCTGTGCACTCAGTTGAACATCCCTTAGTTTTGTAAATGCATTTAACAAAATATTTCAGAGCTTTTAGCTGAGTATTCAGTGTGTTTGATAATGATCAGTATTTATTAATAATTATCATTTGTATCTACTAAGCAGTAGATGTTTAAGCAATGATGGGCGGGAGCTCAGATTTGGTAGGGAAGCAAAGGGGGTCCCATCCCCACTCTTCTGTGGTATACTCAGTGGGCTTGGATGCACACAGTTGGGATATGTAAAACAATTAGATGCTTGGATATTTTTAATTAAAACACATTTTCAATGCATTGTTCTGTGATACATAATCAAAAAATGTAGTAGGCAGCCTGTAGTTGCTCTAATAAGAAACAGAACTACTTTTACCAGCAACTCAAACAATGGCAGGTACTGTGGAAAAGAGTGAACAAGGGAACAAAAAACACAAAGTACAAGTTCTTCCTTTTGCATTTGCATCTCACTGAATAGGTCACATGTCATCAGAGTCCTGGCACAGTTTTCATTTTGCTTTATACTCATTCAGCACCATTAGCTATGCTTTCTGATTTTTTTCCCAGGGGAATGGTAGTGGATTTTTCTGTCACTAGAGTCTTTGGTGAATTTCTGTTTTCCTTCCCACTAATTTAAAGATATTAGCCATGGTATTTGACTGTTTTTTTTTTTTTCCTGAGGGACTGGAGAAGCTTACAGACTTTTAAAGCTGCTTCCCAAGGAGTGTCTCACACTGCAAGAAACTGCATTTGTGAAGTTCCAGTCCACACTAATTCATAGCTATTAGCCATTATATCTGTTTTTTTCTTTTCTTGGGTTTGAAGGCAGCTTATAGACTCTTGGATTTACTTCCCAAAGGCCGAGTCATGATGCCAAAGGTTTCTTTGATGAGTTCTTATTTTTCTTCATGCTGATGAAAAGCTGTTAGCAATGACATACATTTTTTACGTATAGAAAAGTGAAGGGCTGGCTTACAAACCTTTATGAGACCTTTCATAGATGGAAGGAGTCATACCAAACATGCTTGGGTAGATGAGGCATTCAGCAAAAATCCCTTGATGGCTGTTTGTATGATTGTAACACCACAATCACCTCTCACTTTAGTAGGGAGACACTAGTGGGTACGATCTTAATCAATGACCACACCAGATGATCAGCAGGTACAGGAGTCAAAAAGTTCATCAAAAGAAAGAAATGATAAAGAAAGAAAAAAAGAAAGAAGGAAAAACAATCAGAAAATCTCTGATACGATCACTCACTGAGACTCACCTGGAAAAGAGAAAAAAACTCATAAGTCTGCTGGAAAGGAGACAGCGCTTGCTGATCTCACTATGTTCCTCCTTTCACTGAGCTTTAACAGGCAGCAAGCTTTAACATGATTATTTACTTAGTCTTGGGGAAATCATTGTGAAAAGCTGAAGACATTTACTGAAACTAACCTGAAGTATATATTCTAATGAATATATATCACTATGCAACTCTCTTTAGAATTATCTACAGAAAATACTTATACATTTCTGATTATTTGATATCTTGGAGCTTTACTGTCTGAGCTCCACTGAAAATTGTGTCCCAGCTGGACATTCCCAGCCAATAAATGTAATCACCAGCATCGTCAGCCCTTTTTCCCATCTTGCTACATGGGTTTTTTTTTTGTCTATTTAATGTCACTTTTTTACCTTCTTCAGCAGACAAGTCTTAACGTCAAGGTCTCCTCTCACACAATCCAGCCATCTCTTTGCTGGATGTCCTCATTTCCTCTTGCCTTCTTCCTGTATGTCCCAAATCCTCTTCACTAGATTGTCTACTGTTTTCCTGCACATGTGCCCAAACCACAGTAATTTGTTCTGTTTGACCTTCTCTGCACCTGGACCTAATTTAGCTTCTGCTCTGATGTCCTTATTTCTTTGCCCTACAGTGTGCAGCCTACCACCAGTAATAGGCATCTCATCTCCATCACCTCTAACTTATTCAACTTCTCTGCCTTCATTGCCCAGGTTTCTGTACCATACAGTAGTCCAGGTTGCACCATTGTTTTGTACAGATTACTTTTCAGCTTCTTTGGCATTCTGTTGTTACAAACTACTCCATCACTCTGTGCCAGTTGGTTGCAGCTCCTCTGACTTCAGCTTTGATCTCCTCATTCAGACTTCCTTTCTCCAAAACTACCCTCCCAGATACTTGAAGCTGTTAACCTGTTCCACTATTTTCCCATCTTTCTCAATTCTCAGCTCCTTCTGATTTCCCCAATTTTCTGCCATTACTATTGTCTTATTTGTATTCAGTTTCATCCCATGTGCTTGCCCATTCCCACTGGGAACCCCTCTGTGAGACTGAACATTGTTTGTACTTGTGTCATTGGGTCTTTGTACATAGCTCACACTAATTCTACCAATGTTTCTTGGACTTTGAACCATTGTCAAACTGCCAAATCAGCTTTCTTGGGACCATGCCTTATGCTTTCACCAACACTAAGAATGCCTAGTTGAACTATTTAATCTCTAGCATCTTCTCAGCTATCTGTCTCACTGCAAATATCAGGTCCTTTGTGCTGCATCCTGATCTGAATCCTAGTTTCTTATTTCTGATCGCACTTTCTACCACTCTTTGTATTTGTTTATCAATCACCCTCACCGGAATATGTATGCAGTGTTGTGTCACAGGAATTTGATACCTTTATACTACCCACAGTTGTGAATGTCCTCTTTATTTTTTATACTGGCACTAGAATGCTTATTGTCTAGTCATCCCGGATACGTATTTCTCTCATACTGCTACAACTGCCCTCTCATTTCTCCTCTAAATCACTCAGCATCTTGATCATATTTGCTGTGACCTCGTCTGAGCCTGTTGCTTTCCCTGACTTAATTTTCCTTAGTTCTGTTCTTACTTCTTCTATGGCAGACTCCTCTGCTTCTTTCATCATAGGCTCTTTCTGAGGCAGTACAGCTTCTGTGGGCTTTTCTTCATTCAGAAGCTGCAGAAGGTACTCCTTCCATCTGCTTTTGATGTCCTGTGGACTGGTGAGCAGGTTGTTGCTGGAATCCCTTATGAAGGGTGTCTGATGACTATCTCCTTTATCTTTCTGTCTTTGCTTTGCAACCTGATAGAGTTTCTTTGTGCCACCTGCTGAGTCCCTTTCCATAAGCTGGTAGGGTGCCCCTGATGCCTTGTTCTTTGCTTTTGTTTAGCTTCTTTGTTAGCCAACCAGCATTCCTTCTTAGCCTGATCTGACTTTTCCATCTGCCACTTTTTCCTGCACTCCTTTCTTTTGCTTACTTCCTGGACTTCTGCATTCCACCACCAGCTTTCCTTATGTACTATATTTCTGTACCTCATTTGGCTGCATATTTGTTCTATAATCCTCACACATTTTGTTTTTAGATGCTATCATACTTTTTCAACTCCACCTATTTCCTCTTCTTCTTGGGGAGCTACAGCCCTTAGTATTTCCTTGAACTCTTTTGCTTTCTCTCCCATCAACTTCCAGGTCTTCAGCCTAGTCTCTGTTGATATTAAAGCATTCTCTGACCATTGCTTGCAGCTGATTGTGGCAACCAGTGGTTTATGCTGAGAGCCAGCTGTTTCACTAAGGATGGCTTTGCAATTTCTGATTCTATCCAAGGCCAATTCCTTAATAGGAGGAAGTCTGCCTGAGTTGCATGTTGGCCACTCTTGTATGTGATCTTGTGACTGTCTTGCTGAACCATGATTTTGCCACCATCAAGCCATTTGTTAGACAGAAGTCTAGAATGGTCACTCCTTCCTTATTCCTGTTGCCCCACTCATTTAGGGCACAAAATAAATAAACACAAATATGCATGCCAACTATGGTTAAGAGTGCTCTGTTGAATGAAAAGTCCCAGAACAGTCAATTGTACAATGGGCATTGGTGTAAAAACTGTACCCTGCAGTTGACTGAATATAAAATAGAAAAGGTTTATACTCATTAGTCAAATAAACTGATGTCCATCACCTTAAATGCTGTCCCTCATAGGAAATCACTGCCAGTGTGGTTTCTATCTACACTGTGGAGGTAATCCAGTTTGTGTGGGATCTTCTCTTTTCTCCATGGTTGTGTGATGATGGAGTTAATATATGTATGGAGAATGGGAATGGGGGGTGGTCTTACCAAACAGTAAAACATGCATTCTTATTGGTTTTATTGAGTTGAAGCTTAACTAATATGGTTGTGGTGCTGCTGTAGCATTGTCGCCTCACAGTATGACGTTGTCCTGTTTGATTCTCAGCTAGAGCATCTTCTGTGTGGAGACATGCGTGAATAGGTGGCGTTCCTTCGTTGAAGGTTGTGCGTCAGAGCTAGCAACTCGGCACGTAAAAATCTACTGCCAATCATTAGCGGACCGGAGTTCCGCTGTGGCGAGCCCTAACCGGGAAAAGCCGAAAGACACAAACAAACAATCATCTGGCTAAACCATCGGGGAATTTAAACTTGACCAAATATAGTGTAAGTGTATGAAGCCTGGAATATATATGGCAAAATGTGTAGAGGATATAAATCCGATAAATGCAACAGCCTCTGAAGGTAAAACACCGGATTACAGCCAAGGTTAATTAATGGTCCATATATTATCAGAAAACACTGAAAAGGAAAAAGGCAAACAAGTTATAAGAAAGACAAACTTAAAAACGCATATTAAGCAAGAAATGAAAAAAAAGAAAAGCAGGCAGACATTTCTAATGATCTTTACATTATGATAAGCATGTTGATGACAGGTGTAATCAAGGATTATATGCTGGATTCTGGAATGGGTATTACAGAGTAATCAGTGAGGTAGAATGTGTTATGCATAATGGCTTATTCATTATCTGTAATCTACATAATGTGTGGGATGGGTATTATAGCTGTCTTTATGGGAACTAATTAGCTAGTGGAAGGGGATGTATAGGAAGCAGTACAGTGGACCACTAAAGTTGTAGTAGTGTGCAAAGGCTTAGGAACTATGGTAGCACTCTCAGATGTGTTATCTAGACCAAAGGTAAACAGTATGACGAAGAAGAAGTTCAGACAATCCACCTGTATGTTCAATGTATGGGGCAAGGAGCAGAGAACTACAGTAATTGGAGGATATCTATGTCATACATGAATGTGCATTCAGATGTACACGAATAAAAGTATAATAAAAAAGGAGGCCAAATGTACTTAAAACATAGTGGACATTTAGATCACTAATTAGTAGACGAGATTAAGGTCATGAACTGAAAATGGCCTTCATCCTGTAGTTCTATTTTTGACTCCCTCAGCTGACCATACAGTGGCCTCACTCTGCACCTGAAAGAAGATGTATGTCTAGTTGGCTTACCTATTTATTTAATTAATTAATGAAGTCTGAATTAATGAAAAAATGGCAGCCTTAATTATTCCTCCCCTCATATTTATAGCAAAACACTTGTACCCTAGGCATCCATATATTTAAAGCACTGCATCATGGAGAGAAGGGAAGCATTACAGCAAAGACACAGGTACAGTGTTGATTAATTATGAGACAGAGCAACAAAAATATATATACTACCTAACAAATATAACATTATCATTTAAAGTAGCAACACATGCATTAACAATCACATGACATAACTGCTTATAATTAGATTATAGTATAGCAATTTTCCCAGAAAAATACAGTTTAAGGTATGGCTAGATGTACTTTGCTTAAACTGTGGCAGAATGGCCAAATTCCTCAGCCCTCTTACTTTAGAGAAGGGTCAAGTCCCTTGTGTGGTTGGACTGCAACTGCTATTCCTGTACTGCAGTCAGTTTGCACTGTGTCATCTTCAATAAATGTGTGTGTCATCTTCTATGCTGCTCATTTAGTGAAAAAAAACATAGCCTTGTCTGATGCTTTGAGGTTAGCAAGTCATATCTATTCTCTGTCTGACTTCTGCAGAGAAAGAAATCATATCACACTGATAAAGATTTTACTGTAGCAGTGCTAGGAAGAGCATCATGGGAGCCAGTTTGAAAATTGAACTATTCCACTGCTCAAGGAAAAGGGAAGAAAGCTTTGGCAGCAGTATGACAAGGAATTTAGGAGACTCACAGATAGAGAAAAGACTATGGAGGGAGGTTTATTACTCCCATATTTGCCTGAGTGTCATGGCGGACTAAGTTCAGCCTACTGTAAAGGAAGAGACCAATCTAGTCAGTAAGCCATGCTGGACATTTGGATGGCACAGTGATGCAGCAGTGATGTTATCACCTCACAGCAAGAGGTTCTCCGGTTCGATTCTTGACTGGGGTGCCTTCTGTGTGGAGTCTTCATGTCCTCCCTGTGTTCGTGTGGGTTTCCTCCGGGTGCTCCGGTTTCCTCCCATGTTACACAGACATGTGTCTGGAGCATTTCTCCCTGGGCCTCCGCTGAAAATTGGCTCATTCCAAGTCAGACTTTCTCGGATAACAAATGTAAAATAAATAAGTAAATAAATAACAAAAACATATATCTCTGACCAGCCTGCAGGCTTATTCATGCATGTTCTGTGTTTGGACGGCACCATCCTACATTAGAATATTTCAAAAAGGAGGAAGAGAGCCAAAAGAAACTGGAGAGGGTTTGCACTTGACAACAATGGTCATGTAGGGATTCCTTTAGATGTCCTGGGGGGGAAGGAGACACCTTGTTTTTCTTGGTGTCAGCGGGCACAATGTTTATGTTTATCAGTTTGGAGGTGCTGCAGTCATTTTTGATTCAGTACCCAGATCAAGAAGCTAGTCATTTTTTTTTTTTTTTTGTGCAATATATTAGGTGAGATTTTTCTACTGCAGATGGTAGAGCAGGATCAGGGTCTTGAATTTAAAAATATAAAGTCAATTTAAGAGAAGGAAGCCATAATTAAAAAAGCTACTAGATAAAGAAATTCATCCACTTGATTCATCCACCTGTTTGAAGTTCAAGGTGCCCCCCACCGGACATGATGCCTAAAAAATAATTGGGAGAATTCCATTTGATTCATCAACTACAATTTCTAAAGGGAAGTCCTGTTGGACCCAAAACATTCAAAATATTGAGAGGTTTCTATTCAAAACATCAACACTCTCAAGTTTACAAAATACGAGAAACAGGCAGACAAAGTGTAGCATTCCTGTCTTGATGATGTCATTGCCCTAATCAGGATAAAGGATGGCCTAGGGATTGTAAAGCTAGACTATGAGGCAGCTTTTAGACTGCTTCTCATTTGCCCAGGAATCAGCACCTTCTGGAGATGCAGCTGAATGATAAATATTACCATGACAAAACCAAGTACAAGTTATTTGGTGGCATGGGTTACTTCTGAGAAGTTTAACACAGTATTACAGTGGCTTTGGCAACCAGGGGACTAGGGGACTAGGGAAGATGTGTGGTGCATTAGTTAGATTGATTTGTCTATCACTGGTGTGTTAAACAGCAAGCAAATCAAGGGATAAAAGCATTGCAAGACCTTTACAGGCAACTAGAAGTACCATTGACAAGGGATACGTTTGAGGAAGCAGCAAAGATACAGTTCTAAAGTTAGAAGTGAATGTTTGTAGTGGGTCCTTCAGGCTTCCTGTGAATAAATGGAAGCTCTTACAAATCAAAATGTTAAAACTGTAAAGTAAGACCAAATGTCAGAGAAGGCAATTGAATGCCCTTCATAGGTTGCTGAATTTTGTTTTTATGGCAATTGCCCCATGTAGGGTATTTACTTGAGGCCCGTCCACCTATTAAATGGAAAGGTACAGAAGCACCATTAAGTCAGGATGCCAGTTTGGGTCAAAAAGGAGTTAGGGATATGATACCATTTCCTACTAGACTTCAGTGGGCTTCCTTTGTTGAGCTTTGTTGGTATGGAGACAGACCCTACAGAACAAAATTATTCTGTTTTATTCTAACAACTAGGCAGTGGTTTGGGTATTGTACAAAAGGATTTCCTCACTTGTGGTTAGTAGTCTCTTTTGAGGTACTTTGCATTGTTTAAAAATTAACATATTATATTATATTCCTGACAGCTTATTTCATTACAGTTAAGAAGATTCAAGATGCTGACTACATTAGCAGAGAAAATGCAAACACCTGTGCTGGAAGGAGTTTTGGATACTGGAAACATACACACGATCATAGGATCACAGGAGATTACTAGGCTATCGGCCTGGAGGTCATTTCAAACCTAGCCATTTCATTCTGATGTAATACCATAGAAATATTAGTTAATACACAAGATTGCATTTAGTAATGATCTCACATGTTCAGGAGGGTTGTGGGTGCTATTCCAGGTAAGAATTTATGGTGCCCCATCCACTCGTCCAGGTTCCTTTTGAAAAGTGTCATAGAGGTGCTCTGTTTCGCAAGCATAGGTAGCCTATTCTAAATTGCAGCAGTTACTGGGAGATAAATCTGTCCCTCCAGCAAGTCATATTTAAGTCACAGACCTTATTTAGATCCCTGGCGCAGGTGCCACTAATCCCATTTGATTTACGGAAATGCAGTAAGTTCAATAGATTTGGGTCTGAGATTGCTGTGCAAGTCATACATAAGTCTCCCCTAAGAAGTCTATATGATACAGAGTAAAGTGACAGGGATTTTAGTCGGTCTGTGTACGGCACATGCTGGAGTCCCTTGATCTTCTTTGACAGAAACCTGTCAGGTCTCTCCAATTGCTGCAGGTGCTTTGTAAAATACATGCCAAATGGGGTGTTACACTCAATTCTGGGTTGGTTTAGTTCTGAGTATAAAGGGGTTATAACCTATTTTGCTGTTGAGGTGATGCCTTTACTAATCAAATGTACTTCATAGAAAGCCTTACTTACTATACAGTAGATACATGGTGGTCAAAGATAAAGTTGCGGTCAACTTGTGAACCCCAGTCCCTTACCACTTCATGGGTATTTAGGGTATTGTTTTTGATTTTATAGTGTGAAGGGACATTGTTTGTGCAGAAGGGAATGATGATGCATTTCTTTGCATTCCGTTTGAGACTAAGATACCAATCAGTCTGCATAAGACTCTCCTGGAGTATACTGACATAATTTGGGGATTCAGTAATTACACCCAGTTTGCAGTCGTCTGCAAACTTGGTCAGCCACAAATCCTTAGTTTTGACCTGAACTTCTGAGAAGTATATACCAAACAGTAGGGGGCCCAGCACTGACCCCTGGCACCCTGCTGGTAATAGGCCTGCTGGTTGATGTGGAGTCATCCACTTTGAAAGTGTGTGTCTGGTTTGTGAGCCAGTTAGCAACCCATCTTACAACGTGCAATGAAGGGATTTAGGTTTACATTAAGTTTGCTAAGTTTCAGTAATGTCTGGGTGTGGGATTGTGTTGAAAGCCTTTTCCAAGTTGAGGTATTTTGTGTGCACAGATCTGCCCTCATCAATGGCTCTGGTTACATTTTTGAAAAAAATCCATAAGATTTAACAAGCAGGATCTTTGCTTGGCAAAGCCAAATTTGGTAGGATCAGGGTTTGGAGGTCACCTATGTCTATTTATGAGGTCCATAATGATACGTTCCATGGCCTTACAAATAAGGCTGGTCAGGCTTATGGCTCTGTAATTCCCCGGGTCTTAAGCTAGGTCACCTTTGTGGAGGGGAATAACTGTTAGTGTTCCCATTCCGCAAGAACAAATTTGTGGTTAGACTATGATAATGGTGATGCTAGTTCCTTTTTTAAGCTGTTTAGAAGACAGTCTAGAATGCCGTCTTGTCCAACAGAGGCTGTGTTTTTTGTCTTGGACAAGGCTTTGATGATCTGTTCTTCAGATATGTAGGGTTGGGGGGAGTTTGGGGCAAGGTTTGTGATAGATTTAGAGAGGATGGGGGGTGACATTTTCACCAAACCTATCCGCTACCAGGTTTTCTATCTCTGTGGGGTCAGTGTGTGTGATACCTTTGGTCACTAGTTCTGCACATGCTTGGATTCTACCTGTTAGAATATGTAAATAGCTGTAAAAGGCATTATGGTTATCCTTTGTTGTGATAGCTAAGTTTTACTCAAATATGCCCTTAGAGGATTTGAAAAGTTGTCTTATTTGCCTGTTGAGACTGAGGAGAGTGGTTTTCAATTCTTGACGTCTCACCTTTGTTTTCATGGACAGCAACTTTTTGTATTTATTGTAAAGTTTGTTGATGCTGGATGTCCACCATGGCAGCTTGTTTTTACTTGGAGCTCTGGCTTTTATTATTTTTCTTCTACAGCCAAGTCTATACACTTATGCAAGTGATTGTTCAGGGCTTTAATATAAGCTTTGGTGAAGTTACCACTTCCAGCTGGGGGTGGAGCTCGGAATGCATTTATATCTTCACCTAGGAGGGTATAGTTTGCCTTGGTGAAGTCTGTGTAGTCTGATTTCACCATTTGTGAGTTCTGGTATTAGTGTCAGCTCTAAGGTGACTGATTTGTGCTCGGATTTAACTTACCAGGGTCTGATAGTTGCAGTAGTGCATCCATTTGGCATGTTAATAAGGACCAGATCTTATAGGTTTGTTCCATCCAACACATTTGTTAATGAAGAAGTTATGGGCTTCCACTCCCAGAACCTTAAAATTGCTTAGTGGGATGTCTAGGTAGTTCAGAAACTTTTTTGTGGCAACTCCTTATGGCTGCCTATGACCCTCATTGTGTTTGCTGCTATGGTTTAAGTACATAGATTGTATGAGGGTAATGCACTATGGGCCATAAGGGTTATCTAGTAGCTCTCAGCTTTGTATTTCATTCCCGAGGGGTTAATGTTCCTAACAAAACATTGGGTAGTCAATAGACAGCAAGGAGTGCTTGTAACTTCTTGCTGAGCACAGGGACTAGAGGCAACTTCTGGACAAGGACCCATTGCTGCTGTTACTGAAGAAGCACATGCCATTAAGTAGCATTGCAGGTCATATTTAGCTCTGGCTGCCTTATTCTTAGTGTTATATGCTGGAGATTGTTGGGTGGGGTCATTGTAAGTTATAATTTGGCCATTGTGATTAAGGAGGTGTCATACTCTCTAGTGAGGAAGTTATTTTGCTGATCAGTGCATCTAAACTGGATCAGGATGAAAAAGGCATCCAGGTAGTTTTGGTTACTTTGTCATTGCTGTGCCCGCATGGTGAGTTCCTACACTTAGAGCTTTTAGTGCAGACATGGGATCATCTGACTTAGTATTTGTACATACAAAGGGAATGGTCTTGAGGGTACACATACCTGAGTCAATCCTCTGTAAGGTGCTACAATATGTAGGCATTTTTCCCACCATGTACATACTAAGAATAGGCAGACCATCCAATTTAGTGAGGGAGGATATCTAAGTAGAGGTCATAAAGACAGCTGGTAGATGAGATTCCAGGGCCTGTGTGGCAACCTTTATTAAAACTACTTATGAAGCATAAAAATAAAGAAAAGTGATATAAAAAGGGAAATTATTTTCTTTCATTGGTAATACAAACTAATTGTATTGTTTTCTGTTGTAGGTCTAAACAGAGTATGGCATGTCTGCCAACCTCACATTTGTTGGCCTAGATGTGGACACTGCAGAAGCCTGTGATTAACTAGTTAGGGTAAGATTTAAACCATTTCAAGTTAGTGTGGTACAGCTGGCAGGGCATAAGATGGGGTTAGCTCTTGCCAGCAATACAACAGCTTGTAAGGAAACAACAAACACAGCATATTATACTCATTCATTTATCTGGAAATATTAGCTCAGTTCACATTCAAAGATATAAAGTCTTTGATGCCTAAAGTACAAATCATTTGGACAGAATGAGATGTGAAGTATATTCAGAAAGTTGCAAAGCAGGTTCATGAACATATTAATGAAATTTTGACCAGGAAAGCTGAATTTGGGTTATATAGTTTCATGCCATTTAGAGCTGGTGAATAGGTACCCAACTTAGTGCAGGGTAAATTGAATTCTTTTGATGAAGATGTGGTTAGATTTATTTAATATCCAGATAAGATTCCAGTTGGCAAAAGAAGGAAGGAGAGATAATAAGAGGAATAGTAGTGTCTTATGGAACAACAAGGGGAGAAATCTGCAACTCCAACAGAATGCGGACAGTTGGACAGAAGGATTGCTTGGCAATGGTATAGGTTCACAGCCAGGAAATGGTGGTGGTTGTTGGGGGGGGGGGTGACATCCCCAAAATATGCCGAGCTGGAGGTAGTCTAAGGCATAATTAGAAATTAAAATACTAGAAAACAGATTGAAGTATGGCTGAAAGTGAGGGGATGTCCCTCCTAACAGTGGTGGACTAGTCTGGATATGTTCACTGCATTAATTGTGTGTGGTAGGCTGTTATGAGTGGGTTATTCATCCACTAAAAAGGAGCATATACTGACATCTTTGTTCCCTCAGTATATACACCTCTAGGAAAAAAAATAGATTGATCAGAATTGTAGATGGTAGGAATTAATTGACAGTCCTGCGAAATTAGTACAACATGATCTGGAGTGTGCATTACTAGGCTAGAATTAAGAGCCAGGCTAGTTTGGCAATGCAAAACTGAGCAGATAATAGGTTAACTGAAATACAAATATAATAAGCAATTATAATTTTGGTATAATAGCAAATAAAGTTGATAACAAAGTTTTTGATAATAACAAATGTAATATGTGTGTGTATTAAGTGATTTATCACCTGCTGAAATGCTGTCATTTTTCATTGAGGGTACAGCTGGTCGAGTTATGTGATAGTTGAATTTCATTAGATTGACTGTCACATAATTCAAGGGCTTTTTCCCTTTCTCTGAGGTTGTGCGACCCTGGAGTTAGCATATTTCATTTCCAGGGATGTGGAGGTTAAGTAGTTTTTTTGTTTTATTTTTAGTATTCATAAAGGTAACCTATTTGTTTACATTTGAGATTACTTTTTTTTTTTTGATGATTTTGGTGACGATCCAACTTGTATGGCTCTTTGCAGATTAATTCAGGACAACTGTGTGGCTGTGGTAATATCATCCAAGAATGAATGTGCAGTGTTTTTTTTAAAATAGAGCAAGAATGTTTTTGTTCATCTTAAAACGGTTGACTTGATTAATGACACAGTAATGAAGAGAAGGTTCAGGGAATCAAACAGAATAACAGGATGAAACTTATTAATGGCTTGTCTGCTATTTTCTGAAACAAAAGTCCATATCTCACTCTATTGTATCATCATAACATCCTTTAAATGATTACTGCAATTTTGTTTGAGAGATACAGTAATAGCTTTGTGCTTGTTCTGAAGTAATAACCTCATCTATGAAGATCCCCCACAGATGAAGCATTTGTCCTTAGTACACCTCTTCTTGCCGCCCAATTTAAGATAATAGAGAATGTTAATTTCCTGGCCTTAAACAAAACTCCTGTGTCACATCCATTAGATACAAATTTGCAGTTAAATAAGAGTATTGTGTTAACTGAACAATGTATGAGATGCCTTTCTGGCATAAGTGTCTAGAAAGTTAGCAAGTTGCCATTTGCAATGCTGCAGGTGCCCTGGCAGAAAAGCAAGTACAACTTTGTAACCATATGAAAACAATATATATTGTTAAAGTATCAAAAAGAATACTATTGTCTTCCAAGACAAGCAGATGCACACTGTTATTCTGCTTTTATTTCTTACATGACTTGTCCAGGACAGAGAAACAAAGAGGTTGTGGAAAAAATAGACAGCAAGAAGAAACTCTATAAAATAAGAAAGGGCTTGTAAAGAAAACTTCATTCAGCCTTCTGTTCTGCTGAGTGCAGTCTGCAGTCAAAGATAAGAAATACCTTTTTTGATGCCTCCTAATTAGGATCGACATGTAAATTTCAGCTACTAATGATGTCTACTAGTTAAGCACATTACTTATATTTCATTTAAGATAAGCAAAGGAATACTTTTATCTGCTTATGGCCTGGACTATTTACTTTGCTGCTATGTTAAAATGTTATTCTTAAAAGATAATGCCGACCATTAACCTTCATGTGCAGAAAGACAGTACCATTTTCTGAGCTAGATACTCACAATAACTACTACAGAACTATCTGTTCATACACTACTAACCATTACATTATTCCTGAATAAAATAAATTTAGTGTAGTCATACTTTGTTCTCAGTCATGTTTATTTACTTTTTATGTTATGCTTTCTTTTTTATTATTTACATGATCCTTTTTGGAAAACATAAGCATAGCATACTATTTTGCATGGTTACAGACTGTCTCACAGCTATACACACTCCTGATTCATGAATGGCTTGTCTTGTTTAGTGCCATCATTCTTTTATTTGGTAGTCAAACAGAGAGAGAGAGAGAGAAAGGAAGGCACACAGCGATTTTTGATCTTCAAGAGACGAGAACATTGATAGAGTAATAGCATAACCCAGACTGAGGGTGTTCTCTTAAAGCAAATAAAGACTGATGGTTGTACTTATTAAGCCTTCAAGTATTTAAACATTTCTGCCATATTTGGAAGAAAAGCAATAGCTATAGCATATTATTAATACATTTAAAAAGATAATATGATCAATATCATAATCTCACTAAAGTAATAAAACTGCTGATGTTAAGTAATGGTTATTAATATTCTCTTAAAACAGCATTGCAATAGGAGGAAAGCAAAGCAGGAAGGTATCAGAGAGATGGTTCAAATTACACCATCAGTTCCCAGTCAGTCCCTTACCACCTGTGCCTTGACTTAAAACAACTGCAGAAACCACTCAGACTAATCCATTTGCAGGCAAATACTCTATATCTGATTAGATCTGGCAACTAGTCCAGCAGTTAGCAGAAATGAATAAGTTCTACAAGCTGTTAACAGACAGCTTTCTGCAATCCAGGGTGTAGTTCCCTCAGCCTCCATTTGACTACTATGTGACTCTGAAGAAGTCAATTAACAAGATGATGCTCCTAGAATGCCCCTAAAATGGGAAACTAATATCTAGTGGGGTTATCTGCTTATTTAAATAAAAAAGTAATTCTTATCTAGCTACCCTAACAGCATTAAATAGTCACTGTCCTTCTCCCTCCCTCATCAGCCATTGCCCACTCTAGCATTTTAGTGGTAAAAGAACAAAGAAACTGCATTACTTCTTTTGCTTCTGCTCTAATTATCACCTCTTCAATGACACCCTGGACTGGTCCTCATTCCTATCAGAAATTTGCTAAGTTCAGCCATACAGTCACTTTTTTGTCATTATTCTTCTTCTTTCGGCTTTTTCCGGTTAGGGGTCGCCACAGAGGATCACCTGTCCACTCATAATTGGCAGTGGAGTTTTTACAGTGTTGAGTTGCTAGCCCCAGCGCCCAACCTTCCACAGAAGGCACCTATATACATGCACTCATGAATAGGGCCAGTTTAGAGTGTCCAATCCACCTACAGCATGTCTTTGGGATGTGGGAGGAAACCGGAGCACCCGGAGGAAACCCACACGCCCACAGGGAGGACATGCAGACTCTGCACAGAAGACACTGCAGTCAAGGATCGAACCGGAGAACCTCTTGCTGTGAGGTGGCAACACTACCCACTGCACCACCGCGGCCACCCACAGCAATTTTCTGTCATGTTCTCAGTAAATATAAATGTATTCAACCTACATGAGGACAGGAAAAGATGGTTTATGACTTTAATAGGACTTGAAGCTAGAAATGAAAGCCAAAGTGAGACATATAGTAAAAAACATGAGAATATTTAAAACCACAGGCAGCTATATTCTCCTTCTGAAATGTACATCCTTGCAAAACCTGTGTAAAAAGGAAGCAAAATCACTAAACACTACATACTTAAGCAGAAAATAGGCCTCACTATTGAACAACCATGAACATTTGATTCTTAGAGGCACGTAAGCCACCTTGCAGAGCATGCTGAAAGCCATGCTATGCTTCCAAATAAAAATTATTACACATTTTTTCCCTCTGATAAAACAAGTACACATTGACAGCTATTTTCTTAGAAGTTTCAGCTTTCACTGCTATATCTGCCTACCCACCTCCACTTCTGAGAACTCTGCCTATTACTGTTGATTACCAGCTACTTCTATTTTCTCACGATCTGTAAGAAGCTCTTTGTCAAATTGCCTGATTTGGGTGTTCCTGGATTTGATGGATTATTTCACATTTTATTGCATCTATTAACCTAATGGAAGCTCTTAACATTATCACTGCTACAGTAACGAAATGGAACTTAGTGGAATGTAATGATTTCCAGGATCTATTTCTTATGCTTTTTTTTTCTTTTCTTTCTTTCTTTCTATACTATTTTTTGTATATTGCATGTGATAGTTAACATTTGCATTGTATTCTCTTGTAATTGTATAAAATCTTGTAAGTTTTGTTTAACTGTGGAAATTTTTCTCACTGGGTCTCCATTGAAAAGGGTCTGTCATGACTTAGATGGACTTTTCCTGATAACTAAAATAAAATAAAATAAATAACTAAACAATTAAGTAAATAAGTATGCATGGTTTCTAAAATATTAAGGCTTGTCTCTTACTCTGCCATGACCAACATGCTTATTCCTAAAGGAGAAGCCTGTGTATCCCCTCAGAAATTGCATAGAACATTATATCCC
This sequence comes from Protopterus annectens, assembly GCF_019279795.1. NCBI lineage: Eukaryota > Metazoa > Chordata > Ceratodontiformes > Protopteridae > Protopterus > Protopterus annectens. The sequence continues at coordinate 954,104,066 of NC_056745.1, read as the reverse complement.
TTTTGTCTGAGACAATACCTTACTATCACCAGAAGAATGTTTTTTGTTTATTTTTTCCTCTTAGGGTTACTGTATAAAAAGTGTTCTCCTGTCACAAACAGAAGGTATTCATTAGAAGTGGATGCTGGTAAACTTACTGCCACACTACTTGTTCACTATTAAAATGATTTGACTCGTTAAATCAAGCACTTTTCCTTAATGTGCAATGTTTATTAGATAAGCTGCATGAGACTTGCCTGGCTGACAGTTTACTCAGGTGGTATAACTTGTACCTTTTAAACAGAAATGCTGCTGCCATGAGTCACGGCCTCTTTTATCACTTGCCTATGAAAATTCCTCAGGTTCAATCTTTGCTAAAGCCCCTATCTATCTATCTATAGATGTGCATACATGCACACAAACACACGTCACTATCTTTATTAAACTCTTTTCAACAAATCTCTGTATTATTCTACTAATTGCTTATATTGGTGTGTGAAAACAGAGGTATGCAGATATTTGTTTGTTTATTTATTTATTGTTGTTATTTACTGACCAGGATAGTGGGATGATCCATCACGTCCTTTATTTTTTCAGCTGCATCCTGGGACATAAGCCTGTACAGCAGTACAATGTAAACATTCCATAGTCAACTAAACAGCGTGTAACCAGTGATTAACCATGGAAGGGGAATGCAATTATATTAGTATACACAGAGTATATAGTGGCAAGATGCATATAAAGCAAAAATGTTCAGTATAAAAATGAACAGACCTAGTGCAGAGAATGCTGTTCATAACCACTGCATTATGAGGGGGCTGGAGTACACATGTAAATGACTCGCTCCCTAGCAGATCATATACAATTCACAAAAGTATCCCCATCTGCTTACAAACTAGTCTCAATGGAATAACTTACAGGACTCCAGCTATATACATAGAGATGATGTAATGCTTGTTAGTGCTCTGATTCTGCTTCCCTGTGGATGTGTAGCTCAGCCTACATAGCTGAGCAACATATCAGAGTCACATTAAAAAGAAATCTCCTTTACATGGTAGGAAAAAACTAAAAGTTCCGATGGTGCACCTAAACCTGCTACCTCAACCACACTGTCCCCACCCACTCTACAGATATAATACATATGATGGCAGAGCACAGCAAAACCCTGCCCTTCTTCATTGCCATGCTCACTCTCTATGAATAGCAGCAATAAATCGAAGCATGCTAAAGCTAAACATAGTGTGTGACTGCATATAGCAATTGACTAATATGTTTATGAAGGATCTATATTAGATCAGCGAATGCTTAAAAAAGCGAACACTGATTGATCAAACTTATGTAAGCAAAAGCTTACAATCTCGAACTGTCAGAACAGCGATTTCTTTCCTAGGAAAAAAAATCGCTGATCCAAAACACATACACACAACACAAGCACACCAAACAAACAGCAATCCACACACATACACCTAAAATCTGACACCTGACACCTAACCCTACACTAAACTATACACACACCATTAACTATCCACTTACCTTATCCCAAACCCTAACCCTAAGGTCTGTCACTATTGCACACTCACCTCACCCACTCCCTAACCCTAACTCACCTAACCCACCCTAACCCTCACGTCCACACAATCACACACATACCTAACCCGCGCCCTAACCCTAACTCACCTAACCCGCCCTAACACTCACATCCACACAATCACACACTTACCTGAACCCGACCTGTAACTTTCCACCACAGCACTGAAAATACCAAAGCAACAGAAACGGACAACCAAATTCTTTCCCTAGGAAAAAATTTGGGGTTCTGTTGCTTCGATATTTTAAGCTTTCGCTTACATAAGTTTGATCAATCAGCATTCGCTTTTTAAGTGTTCGCTGATCTAATATAGACCTGTTTATGAATACCCCAGTTAGGCAATAGTAGTGAAATCATTTTAGCCTTTGGGGATGAGATGAATGCAACAGATACTCAATTTACATGTAGGAACCAATCATAATTGTTGAGGAGCAGTTTAGATCTATGATTTTCCCAGCAGTCACTGTGTTCATAGCTTCATAGATTCATAGGTTGGTACTAGGCTATCGGCCCTAGGGCCTATACAAGCCTAGCCATAACAATTCCCTGGCTATTTCTTCCCACACTATTTACTTCCCTGGACCCCTGTCTAGCAGACTGATGTGATCCCTGGGGTGAATTTCCTTTCTCCCATCCAATCATCAAGGTTTCTTTTGAAGAGGGCCAAAGAGGTGCTCTGCTTGACATGTATGGGCAGTCTATTCCAGAGTCTGGGGAGTCTCTGGGTCAGGAACCTATCCCTCCAGCATGTTTTGTTTATTGTGATGACAAGGTTTAGATCCCTGGAGCATGTGGCTCTGAGGGATAGGGATTTCTTTAAGTGTAGCATGCCGAACAGCTCTGGGTTTGACATGGCCTTGTATGTTAAGCAGAGATCGCCTTGGAGTAGATGATATGTAAAAGGGTATAGGTGGAGTTTTTTAAGGCGGTCAGCATTGGGCATCTGCTTTAGGCCTGTGATTCTTTTAGTGAGGTATTTCTGTGGCATTTCCAGTTGTTGCAGATGTCTTGAGAGGTACATACCAAATGGGGCATTGTATTCTATAATGGGTCTAATGAGGGATGAGTACAGTGGGACAATGACCTCCTTTTTTCTGGATGAAAAGCCCTTAGTGATGAGGTGTGCCACATAGAAGGATTTCCTGACTGTTATAGCAATGTGATTATTGAAGGTGAGACCACTGTCCACCTGTGTCCCTAAGTCTCTTATCACACTTTCGGTGTTTAGTGTAATGCCACCTATGTGGTAATTCATGGATACATGTTTTTTTCCATAAGGGATAACTATACATTTTTTGGTATTGAGCTTGAGCCCATGGCTCTGGCACCAAGCACATGTTTCTGTAAGGCCCTTTTGTAGAGTATCAACGTCATTTGGGGATTCAATAATGGCTCCTAGTTTGCAGTCATCTGTGAACTTTGTTAGCCAGATGGCCTGTACTTCAAAGAAGTAGATGCCAAACAAGAGAGGTCCCAGGACTGAACCCTGAGGTACTCCACTTGTCACTTGTCTGGAGCTGGATTTGGAGTCAGCTACTTTTACAGTGAGGGTTCTGTCAGTAAGCCAGTTGGCAACCCATCGAGTGACGTAGGGATTAATGCCCAGCTTAGTAAGTTTATCTATGATTCCAGAGTGGGGGATGGTGTCAAAGGCCTTGCCGAGGTCCAGATAGGCTGTGTGGACTGCCTTACCCTCATCGATGGCTATGGAGACTGATTCAAAGAAGTCAATCAGGTTCAGGAGACAGGATCGGCCCTTCACGAACCCAAACTGGGTGGGGTCCAGTGTTTTAAGGTTGCCAATGTCTTTGTTTATAAGTTCCATGGTAATACATTCCATGGCCTTGCAGATCAGGCTTGTCACACTGATGGGGCAGTAGTTCCCGGGATCCAAGGTGGATCCCCCCTTGTGGAGTGGGATAACTGTAGCTGTGCGCCACTCAGTGGGCATGAAGCCTGAGGTGAGGGTATGATTAAACATGACACTTAGGTTAGGTGTCAGTTCATTTTGTAATTCATGTAGTACACAGCCCGGGATGTCATCTGGTCCCATGGATGCTGTATTCTTAGCTTTGGAGAGTGTGCTTTTCACCTGTGTGGCCGTTATTACTGGAATTTGGCAATCTTCCGGTATTGAGATGGGCCATTTAGGGGGTGAGAGAGGGGGTGAAGTTGGCACTGAATCGATCTGCCAGGATATTGGCAATATCCTTGGGATCAGTATATTTAATGCCATTCTGTTGTAACTCAGAGCAGATCTGAGCATTGCCATTTAGGTTCTTGACATAGTTATAGAATGCCTTGTGGTTGTCTTTGGAATCTTTGGCAATTTTATTTTCGTAACTAGCTTTGGAGGATTTTATGAGGATCTCAACTTCTTACTGAGGCTGGTAAGGGAGTTTTTTGCATCCTGGGATTTTCCTCTTTTCTGCAATAGTTTCTTCCTTTTGTTGTAAAGTTTGTTTATGGTAGGGGACCACCAGATTGGCTTCCTTTTTTTGGAGGAGAGCATCTTGGTTCTATTTGGGATGGCACGATTCATGCATGAGTGGATGTGCTTGTACAGTGCCTTAGTGTAGGACTCAGCAGTCAAACTTTCAGTTTACATCTGCATGGGTGTCATGAAGTTTGTAACTTCTGGCTTGAGTAGCATGAAGTTGGCTTTGGAGAAGTTTTTTATGGAGGTTTCCTTACTGGAGGGTGGGGGTGGGATGTGGATGTTAAGGGTGATTAGCTTATGATCTGATCTGATCAACGAGGGGGTGACCATAGGTGTGGAGCATCGATTTCCCATGTTGGTAATGACCAGGTTTTGGATATTGGAGCCCCTGGTGGGACTATGGATTAGTTGATCCAGGGCATTGGAATTTATGAATTCCAAGAACCGTTGGGCAAAGGTGTTGGTACACAAGCAGTTTTCCCATTTAATGGCAGGGTAGTTGAAATCACCCAGTATTAGGGTGTTTGGTTGTAAATTAATATTTTTCAGTATGTTTAGAAAGGTGAAGTGAGAATCTTGGGGCATGGTGAAGAATCTGTAGCAAGCTACAATTTGGATTGCAGTCTTACCTAGTGTTAGTTGCACCTGGAGAATTTAAGATGCATTGTGTTGGGCAACTAACCTGGTAGTGTGAATATCCTTGGTGAATATGGACACTCCTCCACCTTTAGTGTTTCAATCCTGGTTTGGTGGCCGAAAAGTGAGGTAAGAGTTGTAGCCTGGTATTGCAGGGGTGCTCTCTGGAGCCTTGAACCAGGTCTCGGTTACTGCACAGATATCGATGTTCTCCATTTTTAGGTGTATGGCAATGTAATGCACTGGGGCTGTCTCATGTCCCATATAGATAGTTCAAGTAATGATCTCCAACCCCCATCCCTCCCTCTCAAGACTAGATTCCCTCATTGTGGAGACTGGCCTTGATCTAAGGGGGAAGAAAGACTTATGAGTCAGGGAGGGAGAAGTTCTGCTAGCAAGCTTATGGTCAGACTGCTGCTGGTAGGATACTGAGCTCAAAAAGTAAATCAGGAACATGGGAGAGACTTTTTGTCAATAGATAAAATTATATCGAATGATGATTTCATGACATCGTTAAGGTACAACTCATCCAGGCCAAATAATGAAATTACTCAACAAAGCCTCTTCCTGAGAAAGGCACTTTTCTCAAAGAAACCTATGCATGAAAGAAGTAATGAAAACATACAGTTTGTTCTGTATGAATTAGCAAGAAAGAGTCGTAAGCAATACTAGACAGGTCTGGAGAACTGTATTCCACCTCAAGGGAAGGACAAAGATGAACGATGGCTTGTGTATAGAAGAAATTGTATCATAGTTACCAAACCCTTTCAAGCAATTTTTTTGTTACTTTTTTGTTCCCATATCCCTTCTGAGCATTAGGCCTCCCCCAAGATATTCTATTGTCCATTTTTTCCCCTTGGGGCAAGAGGATGCTGTTCTCTAACAAAGTGAGCCTGATAACAGCCCTGCATGACCATGATATAGATTCTCTACCATTCTTCTTTAGAGAAGGATTTGTGAGAGAAAAAAAAGCAACACCTAATCAAATTTGCCAGTACTGGTAGTCCTAGGATGAACGGTCTCCACCAAAGATGTCTTCAAATAGGTACCATTGCACTAATCCATTTTCTGGTACTCCTTTTCCCCACTCTTTAAGTTGTGTGGGTGCAACAATGATATAGAAATGTGCACTGACTGTGCCTTGTCCAATGTATGGAAATCTCCATCTCATCAGTTACCGTAGACCTATCTTACAATCCCTGTGCTAGGAAAAATCCTCATAAATGCTGTCATTAGTCATACCTTGAATATGTCTTAAACTACAACAAGCTCTTTCTTCATTAGCATGGCAGTCAGTGCAGATAATTAAGGCTATGATCTGTTAATACGGTTCACACTGTAGCCCAGTGTTTGATTTCCACAGCTTTTTCTAGTCTATCCATTAGCACAATGGACTATACATATAAGAGGTTAATGAGCTTCATCCTCTTGTCCAGGGTTAGAGCCCATCGGACTTTGTCTATTTAGTGACTCTGAACAATTCTCTTAGCCAGATTCTCTTCCTTGGATGTGGATGAAATAAGTCCCTGAGGATCATTCCAGTACCCTGGTTAGCAGGTAATTAAGATAACATTTTAAAAATCACCCCAGGTTACACCATGATGGACAGCTCAAACCTAATGACTTCATCCTGCTCAAAATGGACACTAGCCCCGATACATGAGCAGTCTTCATGGATCTGGCAGAAGCACTCATCATGACTGGATATGACCAACTATGAAATAAGTTGATTACCCTACTACTCTGTCATGATTTCATTGCTGATTTTATAGCTTTTCCCTGACATTGTCTCCCATATCAGAATCAAGACCTCCCTGTCTGACCAGGCCAAAATATATGCAGAAATTCCATAGCATTTTGCTCTGGGTTACATACTTTTCTCACTTTTTAATAATAAGCTGTTAACCTGGGATCTCCTGGACTACCAACATTTCTTTGTGAGGATGTCCTTTTCTTCTCAAGATCAGGTTCATCCAGAGCTACTGTCATGAATCCTCTGCAATGAGATCTTTCAGAGGTATCTCTAAATTAGTATTAGTAATACCAAAATTATATTTTTTATGATCCACTCTACAGTAAATTTTCATTGTACCTTTTGGGAAGTCTCTACTTACATAGAGGACAAGACTGAAACTCAAATATATTTACAGCTGTGGGTGTTGGGCTGAACTGATATCTTGCCTTCCAAAAGCACATTGAGTGGTATTCCCAGATTTTTTTCTTTCTTTCTTTCTTTATTTTAATTTAGTTTAGTTTTTTGTTACCGAGGTAGTATATTGATCACTGTAGACAATTTGCAGGCACAGCCCAGGTGAAAAGATTCAAAAAGAAAAAAAGAAAGAAAATAGAAGAAATTCACAAATACAGACTAATCATAGAAGGTAGATAATCCCATAGACAATTGATACAACATGAAAATATTAGCAGAGTAGAAAATCAAATGTGAATTAATTTTAGTAGTAAATATGAGAGGGGAAGCAGTAGCTGAGAACAGAGGTTTAAAGTATAAGTGATTCAGATGAGGATGGAGTTAGGTTATGTGTCCAGTGGAAAAGCACTTGCAGTCAGATTTTTGATGACAGTGTCTTTTGAACTGAGCTCTGAAGGTAGGGAAAGAGGAGATTTCTTTGAGGTGGAGGGGGAGGGATTGCTAGAATTTGAGTGCAAAAACCAAGAAGGAATGGTTGGTAAAGCATAGTTTAGTTTGGGGTGTCTGGAGTGAGGAGTTAATTGGGAGAGGTTGCTAAGGTTGTAAGGGTGATTTTATTATGGAATGTGGCTACAAGAGGTGGAAAGGCACCTGGATGAAGCAATTTGAAAACAAGAGAACCTAGGAGTAGCTCAACGCTGTAGGAGACTGGTATTTGGCCTTGAAGAGGGTGATGCAGTGGTGTTCTTGAGGAGCAGAATTGGAAATGAATTGGCAAATTTTGTTTTCAGTGGACTGTAGAATGAACAGTTTTTTTAAGGGCTGTAACTATGATGAGAAATCTATGTTCAAGTTGAGCAAGGAGGACTTATTTGCCTGTTGTAGCTGTAGCTGGTCCAGAGAGAAAAGGAGATATTTTCCAAGACTAAAATAAGAGAGAACTGATATTTTCCCTGGTGTTTTCTATGTGGCTTTGGAAGTTAAGTGACTGGTATAGTCATAAACCTAAGAATTTAAAGCATGTGGTTGTTTCTACTGGGCAACCGTTGAGATCTGTGATGTTGAGATTTTTAGGAGTCTTTTCTCAGCTATTTTGAGGTTCCAGATATCATACTTTATAGTGTTACAGGAGTTTAAGAGTAGCTTTTGGCTGTTTAGCCAAGACGCAAGGGAGTGAACTGTTTAGCCAAGATGCAAGGGAGTGAAGATCAGAATGAAGCTGGGTTTGAATAGCTGAATGTGAGGGACTGGATCAAAGAATAACCATGTCATCTGCATAAACAGAAATAGGATGGTTAGGGAGAGCAGCTTGTTAATAAAAATTGAAAACAAAAGAGGAGTGAGTATGGATTCCTGGGATACTCCTGTGGTAAGCAGTGCTGGCTGTGATAGGGATGGGCCTAAATTAGCTCTGAAATACCTTTTTGTGAAGAAATGTGGGAACCAGGTGACAGTGTTGGAGCTAACCCTGATTTTTTGGAGGGATTGAAGAAGCAGGAAGTGGTAAATTAGATCAAAATATTTGGTATGGTAAATTAAGAGAGTTCCTGAAAGGTTTCCTTTATCCATATTGAGAAAGATCTCAAATGTAAGTGACCACAGTGCTGTCATTCTACTCCGGCCAACCCAGAATCCATGCTGTTTAAGAATGAGGAGGTGGTACTGTTGGATTAAGTGGACAGTTGGTTGTAGATTAGTTTTTGAAGTATTTTCCCAAGTGTAGGGAGGATGGGGATAGAGCAGAAGTGGGATGCGCTTACTGGCTGCGGCTGTTTGGGAAGGGGTTTAACCAGAGCAGTTTTCCAAATGTATGTCATTATATTTTGAATTAAGCAAAGGTTATAAATATGTAGAAAAGGTGTGGCAAGGAAGGATTTGCAGAGTGATATAAACCAAAGGAGTAGGTTGTCTGCACTAGGGGGTGCATCCAGGGGTATGTTTTCTAAAAAGGGAACACATTTTTTGTGTGTAATTTTCTTAAAATAGAAGAGGGGGATAAGGGAGAAGAGGTAGAGGGTTCGGTAATAAAGAAGTGGCTGAATTCTTTAAGGAAGTCAAAAGTGAGAGTTGCCCTTGAGAGGTCTGGTTGGGGATAGGAGAGGAGGTGGGAATCAGTATAGTTATGGCCTGTGACAAGATTTACTTCTTGCCAAAAATGTTTGGGTTTGCCTAGAAGAGCAAGTTGCTTGATTTTGAAGGAGTAGGTTGTGTGCCTGCATATGTGCCTACATATGGCTTGTTTAGCTAGGTTGCACAGACAGGTAAAGGCAGTACAATTTTCAGGTGAGGGTTTTTTTCTCCACAAAGATCATATATTGTCCATAAGTCTTTCATTTCAGAGGTTAACCAGGAGGTTTTGATATATTTGAAACAGTGATTTGTAATAGGGAAAAATTTGTCTTAATTATGAATGAAGGTATGTGTCAGAGCTGTTGCAGTCAAGTTGGGGTTCTGTAGGCTGGTAATGGAAGACCAGCTGAAAGTTGCTAGATGTTTTTAAGGTTGTCTGTATTGATGGTGGATATAGGTCGGAAAGTAACTAGTTTGGGGGGAAATTTTGGTGACTGATGGATAATTTGGAAGGTTAATGGGCAGTGGTCACTGAATGAGGGTGGAAGAACAGATATACTGGAGACAGTGACTGGGTTGTCACTGATTAGCAGATTCAGAATGGAGTGGTTGCTGGTTTGGAGATTTGGATGAGTAGCATCATTGACTAAATGTATAAGATTGATATTGGCTAGGAATTCAGAAATGTCATTGTTGAAGAGATCTGGGAAATTTAGGTTAAAATAACCTAGAATAACAACGTTTTTATAGTTTTGGGCATCTGAGGTGGTAGTAAGAATGAGTGATTTAAATTTTTTAAGACAGGCTGGAGGAGAAAGGTAAGCAACTGCTATTAGAAAGTGACTGATCTTTCAGGAGGGAAGTTTTAGAAGGATCCAGTTGGATTCGGTATCTGAGGAGGCATTTGCTTGTGCAATGATAGTTGGTTTAAGGTTGTTTTTATAAATAATGAGAGTGTCCCGTCATTGTCTACTGCTAGGTCTGATGTCTCGAAGATATTTGTAGGAGGGAAGTAGATGCTGAAAATTAGGACTGTTTTGTCTGAGCAATGTTTCAGAGATGGCTCAGTCTGATGTCAGGTGGATGAGTGAGTTGTAATGAAGGTGTTTATCTGGTCAAGTTTGTTAGAGATGCTTTGGGCATTAATTAATGCACAGGAGAGGGTGATGGTGTCAGGAAAGTTTAGAAGTGCTATATGGTGGGACTGACCTGGACTGGATTCAATGTTGGATCAGAGGAGGAGTGTGAGCAGGATAGGGTGAATATACACAGGTGTTTAGGAAGTTGAAGGTGGGATTGCTTGAGTTTGGTAGGGTTGAAGGATATGATGTAAGGGATGGTGAAGCTGAAATTGAGTGAGGGTGGTAAGTGGTGAATGGAGGGTATAAATGGGTGGGTTAAGTCTTGGGGTTTCAAGTGAGTGATTGTGGGGCTTTGTGGCATTCTAGGCTAGAGTAGGTTCAGAGATGGGAGAAAAGTTGGGGTTACTGATGGTGTAGTGTAGTGAGTTAAAGGAAGGAGGAGTAAGATGTTGAGGTGGAGAAGCACTATGGAGCATCAGGTAGAAAAGGAGTTCTGAAAGTAAAAGGTGTGAGTCTGTGAGGATGGGGAAGGGCCAGAAAGTGTTTATGGGCAGGTGAAGGGGTTGAGAATGATGAGTGTTTCCTGCTAGATTTATTCAAGTGTGGATGGTGATGAAGCTGTATGGAAGTTTAGGGTGGGAAAATTTCACAAGAGGTGGTTGAGGAAGTAGTATGTATGTATGTTTGGTGATGTTGTGTGTCTGTTTAATAGGTGGCCAGAAGTGGGAGGGAGGAGGGTGGAGACAGTGATATATAAATTGAAGAACCCAGGAGGTGGTTGGGGAATTGGGGTGGGAGGGGAGCAAAGCAGGACATACTCCCCCAGGCTGGAATCAATCAATAAAAGTGTACAAGGTGAATGAAGGAGATATAGAGGCCACACAAAGCACAGCAATGTTCAGACAAAAACTAAATAAATAAGTAAAAAGTGGGGGTGTGGAAAAGTGAGTGAGAAAAACTAGCCAAAACTATACCCCCTTAATTGCTAAAGCTATGGGAGTACACCTTCAAATCAAAAACAAGTGTGCAAGGTGAACTTCAGAGTAAACAATCTATTGAGACCGAGTCCCCTTGCAAGCACTTGAGAAAATGCAGTCTGTTTCCCTGGGTAATGAGGATGAGCTATTAAACTGCACTCTGCCAAGAAGAGGAGTAAGGACGTTTTGAGCCTTTACAACCTTATTTTTAAAAACAGTGCTTCAGTAATTGATTTGAACAGGAAGGAGAAGACATGCCTTGACAGACTTGCCCAGGAATGGCCAGAAATTACTTGTACTTTCAGTGGAAAAAAAAGGACGGGGGGTTCAGGACTAACCTGGAATTCCCTCTGTGCAGTAGGCAGGTAACACTAGAGTAAGTGCCTGTAAGAAAGTTAGGTATGTGAATTAGTGAGGGAAAGTGTTGTGAAACAACTTTATGCAAGTTTTAGTTTATGAAGGGAAAGAGCTTAGAAGACAGTGGAAGACAATGTGTGGCCTTCTGAAAATTTGGAACTATCATTACCTATCTAAACACAAGAAGCAGCCAGTTAAAAACAGTGTATTAGTGAAAAACAAAGTGGATGCTACAGCTGCAGGTTATTCTAATGGCTAAGTGTCTTTGTAAATATCAACAAGATTTTTGTCAGGAAGTGAGAGAAAATGATAAGTATAGGTGTTGTCCTGATAAAATTGGAAAATGGCTTACTTTGAGTCAGCTTAAAATAAAAAAGCTCTCCCAATTCTCTAAGCAAAATATTCATGTTCCGGCTGGTGAAAACTGCTGTCATCTTTAGACAGACTTAATTACTGATCAAGAGGAGAGTGAACTTAGGTCTTGCCACCCTTATGATGGCACTTAATTTTAACAAGTCCTGACCTCCACTGGCTGACTGGCTATGATGAATTATATGTCAGCCATCTTTATGATTATTTTGTGGTCAAAATGCCCACACTACTCTTGTACCTATAGTACTGCCGAATGGTCATTTGTGGATTCAGAACTTTGAAATGTAAGGCAGGATTCAGGCTGATATAAAAACACCATCAGAAAGCACACTTTTTAGAAAGTGACTAAAGATGTTCCAGCTAGAAATATTCCTTTCTGGCTACTATATCGCAGACTCTCTCATCACACTGTTACTGTTTGGTGGATGCCCTGTTTATGACCTGACCTTATTTTCTTCTTGCTAACAGTAAGAAACCAGAGCACTGTTAATGGATGTCCTTCAAGGATGCATCTGCAGTCCTTACAAATGGGTTGTCCTGTCGTCAGGCAGCCCTTCGGTCAGCCGGATTCCAAAGTTTGGGTCTGGCTTCGGCTGGTGTCGCACTTCACCCGAGGTCATCGTGGCAGTTATTCGGGTATAAAGGCATCAGCCGACGCCATTTTCCTCAGTCTTTCTTGCCGCATGGCGCCCGAAGCAGAAGCTGTTCACAAGTGCCGGTCGGTCAGATCCAGAGATTACTACTACCGAATACTACTTCGAAGACTTCTATAAAGCTAAGTACCCCGTTGGGGACTCTTTCTTGCCTCAGCCGATGTCAGAGAAAGTTAATAACTGTTTATCTTGTGGGAAACAAATACCTCATAAAGATTTCCACTCCTATTGCATACATTGTTTAGGCCCAGACCACGACGTAGCAGCTTGTCTAGCCTGTGCTTCTTTTAACCGACGGACGCTTAGACGCCGCTCGGACATTGCTGAACAGATTTTCGGCTCCGATTTTGCCTACATTATGCCGTCGGATCCTCCGACTACGCAAATAACCAAAAAGCACAAAGAAAAAGACCAACACTCGCGGTCCGCGGTTTCGGCTGAAACCGCAGTTAAGCAATCCACGAGTGTCTCGGTTTCGGCCGAAACCGAGCAAGCGGTTCTTTCTTCAGCCGATAACTTGCCTTCTACCGAGGCCTCTTCTATACTGGTAGAAACGGCTTCTGAAATCCAGCCTTCTGTTGCGATTTCACAGGATTTATCAGACACCATTCCACTAGATATTTCTACCCCTGCACGTGGAGCTGCTAGGCCTCCTCCAGCTATGTCTATTAAGGCCTTTGCCAGGGCTAAAGCAGCCAAAACTTCCAAACCTGTGCCTGCCAAGCCCCCCTCTCACAGGCCCAGCACCAGCTCCCATATGCTTTCTTTGGCACAGGATCTCATCACTTTAATTCGTGGATCCCAGCCTCATCCAGATAGGGCCTCTCCCTCCTCCAGAAAAGAGGCCTAGAGCAGAGCCCCCTGAGCCAGTAGCCACAGATGATTCTTCTGATGATTCAGAACTTACAGACCCTCCTGAGGCTTCTTATTCTCCTTACGAAGACACTGATGCTGAGGAGTCCATCCCTTCAGCCTCTCCTCCTGAGGAATTTTCCTTTGGGGAAACCTTGCATGCTATGAGGGAACAATTTCAGTGGCAGGGCCAAGATTTCTCAGACTCTAGAAAAAGGCTTAGGACCTTTCTACACTTACCACAGCATAGGCCTTTAGCTATTCCTCCAGTTCTATCTGTTGTTGATGATGCATTTAATGATGCTTGTACTACTCCTGATACTTTACCTCCGGCTCCTGCTAAACCAGATAGGTACTACAGGGTCCCGGACACTCATCACCACTTATATAAGGCCCCTTATGCAGATCCTGAGACTATCTCCCAGGGCCCTAAAGCTGTAGCAGCTACTTCTAAGAACCCCCTCCCCTCTGATAGGGAATCCAGGTCCTTAGAGAGATGGGGTAAAAAAGTTTACACCTCTGCTACTTTGTCAGCTAGAGCTTTGAACTGCCAATTTCATATGATTCAATATCAAGAGTTTATGCTTGACCAGTTGAATAAAAAGCTGTCCTCTGAAGAATCTTTAGATAAAAAGTATGTTCAAGAAATGTTACATAACATACAGCAGGTTAGTAACCATTCTTTAAAATGTGGCTATGATGCACTGGAGGCTTCCTTTAGATCAGCCATGACTGGCACAGTTATCAGGAGGCATGCATGGTTGAAAGAGCAGGCATTACCAGACCATGTCAAATCTAAGCTTTTGGATGCACCTATGGACAAGGTCAATTTATTTGGTGCCCCCGCACAGCAGGTTTTGAAAAAGATGGAAGAGAAAGCAAAATCTGTGCAAACAGTAAAAGATTTCTTACAAGTTCAACCTCCAAGGTTTAGCAGGAATTGGCCCTCCAAGAATTGGTCCTTTCCGGACTCCTCTAAGGCACAAAGAGGCAGGAATAGGCGCTCTAGAGGCAGAAACCAATCCAGGGGTGCCTACAGGGGTCGCCAGTGGCAGGGTAACAACCAACAAGGCACGGATACAGCCACCACCACTACAACAACTCAATCACAGTGACTTGGCAGTGACACCGCCTACCAGGGAACAACTAGAAGCACCCTTAGGCGGAAAGTTAACATTATTTTCAAGAAACTGGCACTGCATTACAAGAGAAAAATGGATTTTGCAGACTATAGACAAAGGTTACAGGTTCCATTTCCATACACTACCAGGAAAGAGAGGAATGCCAAACCTACCACCTTCTCAAAGGACAGAAGCTCTAAAACAAATATCTCAATTATTAAGAATGCGTGCTGTGGAAAAGGTACCATTTATGGAGCAAGGGAAGGGATTTTACTCCAGGCTCTTCCTGGTACCCAGAAAAGAAAACAAATGGAGGCCTATTCTAGATCTGTCCGCTCTAAACACATTCCTCATTGTTCCAAAATTCAAAATGCTGACCCTACAGCAGCTTCTTCCCATGCTGGGCAAGGAGTCTTGGCTGGTAACTCTAGATCTCAAGGAGGCATACCTGCACGTCCCCATAAGACCAATTTGCAGAAGATACCTCAGATTTCTTGCAGGATCAGAGCATTATCAATTCTCAGCATTGCCCTTTGGCTTATCTACTGCGCCCAGAGTGTTCACGAAATGCCTGGCATCAGTAATCGCTCATTGCAGACTTCAGGGAATTCAAATCTATCCCTACCTGGACGACTGCCTGATACAAGCGGACAACAAAAACAAATTAACAGAAGACTTACAAAGAGTCATCTACCTGTTACAAGCCCTGGGATACACAGTCAATACAAAAAAGTCAAGGCTGATTCCATCCCAAATAATAACCTTTCTGGGTGCAGAACTGGACACATCAAAACAAATGGCATTTCTAACTGCAGAAAAGAAAGAGCAACTTCCTCTCTATTTCTTGGCATTAACAAAGCAGAGCCATCTAACTGCAAGAAAAGTACTACAAGCTCTAGGCTTCATGGCATCCTGCATAATTCTGGTCCCTCATGCCAGGCTTCATATGAGAAAGCTACAGTGGTACCTAAAGAATTTGTGGTCTCAGCACAAGCACAGCCTGGAAACCAAAATTCCAATGATCCCATGCCTGAAGCAAGAGTTCTTATGGTGGGCTCAGGCCTGTCAGTCAAACACAGGACTGCCCTTCTGCAAAAGTCAACCAAGACAAACTATCACGACAGATGCCTCAGACCTCGGTTGGGGGGCACACATGATGGACAAGTGCATTCAAGGCCTATGGACTCAAGACCAACTGCATCTGCACATAAATCTAAAAGAAATGATGGCAGTAAAATTGGCAATCCAGGCATTCAGACCTCTTCTCCACGAAGACCAGCTGTTGATAAGGACAGACAACACCACAGTTATGTGGTACATCAACAAACAGGGAGGCACACACTCATACCCCCTGTGCCGGCTGGCACTAGACCTATGGGAAGTGGCTCTGAGCTACAACCTTCAGTTACAGGCAATTTATGTACCAGGGAAGGAAAACATTCTAGCAGACATATTAAGCAGAACTACAACAGATGCCCACGAATGGATGCTGCATCCGGACATCTTCAAAGCCATCACAAGAGAATGGGGATTACCACAAATAGACTTGTTTGCATCCCCATACAATCACCAGTTGAAGAAATTCTGCACAAGGACTTACCACCCACTTGCTTGGAAGGTGGACTCCCTATCCTACAGTTGGAAAAGCCTGACAGCATACGCATTCCCACCACTTCCTTTGATGCACAAGGTGCTTCTCAAGATCAAAGAGGAACATCCGAGGATCATTCTGATAGCCCCAGACTGGCCAAGACAACATTGGTACCCACTGCTGAAGAGCATGTCCCGGGAACAAATATGGAAACTGCCCCTGATCCCATTACTGCTGACACAGAACAACTACAACATTCTGCATCCAAACCTAAAAACTCTGCAGCTAACTGCCTGGAACATTACATAACAGAAATTAACCCAAATTTATCCCAAAGGGTTAAGGACATAATCCTGGAGGCTCGTAGACCTTCAACAAGAAAGAATTATGCAGCAAAATGGAAAAGATATCTCATCTGGAGTGCTGCAAAGGGGCAAGATGTGACACTGGTGAACATAGCCAACATCCTGGAGTACTTGGCGGAGCTCTACCACACAGGCCTGTCCTATTCCTCCATCAAGATACATGCATCAGCTATTTCAGCACAATACAGCTTGGATCCTCCTGTCTTCTCACATCCTCTGCTCAGACAGTTTCTGAGGGGAATTAAATATAAAACCCCCCAGGAAACCTCCACTGCCAGCATGGGACTTGAACTTTGTGCTAGAAAAACTGACTCTACCTCCTTTCGAGCCAGCAGCTACAGCAGACTTGCAATACTTATCCTGGAAGACTGCCTTCCTGCTGGCAATAACTTCAGCAAGAAGGGTCTCTGAACTACAAGCATTAATGGCAGTACAACCCTTCCTGATCTTCCATCAAGATAGAGTGTCCATGAGAACAAATCCTACATTTATGCCTAAGGTGGTATCCAGATTCTCTTTAAATCAGGCTATCCACCTTCCTACATTCTTCCCCAATCCACAGAACAGGGAGAAAAGCTCTTACATACCTTGGAGTACACAGGCAATTACGCTACTACCTGGACAGGACAAAAACAATAGAAAAACTGACCAGCTTCTGGTAGCTTATGCAACAGGAAAAGAAGGAAAACCAATTTCTAAACAGACAATCTCCAAATGGATAGGAAATTGCATTAGACTTTGTTACTCCTACCATGGAAAGAAAACTCCAGAGAACATCAGGCCTCACTCCACAAGGGCCACAGCCACTACCACAGCTTTCTTACGAGGAGTGGCTACCAAGGACATTATAGAGGCTGCTACTTGGACCTCCGTGCATACATTTGCCAAGCATTATAACTTACCTCTATACTCTAGATCCCGTGCTGGCTTTGCCACTGCTGTTTTGCAAGGGATCCTGACTACACCATAATCTATTCTCATTTCCTCCTCCCCTAGTTTAGCTATGGTATTCTACCCATTTGTAAGGACTGCAGATGCACCCTTGAAGGACATAGTACAGTTTTGTACCTACCATAAATGTAGATGTCCGAGAGGAATGCATCTGCAGTCAGGATTACCCACCCTCCTTCCCCTCTGAGGTACTCCTAGGGTACTTACCAATCTTCAGCTAGCTTGGGGGGGATCTATTATGGTGTATTTGTTTGTATATATGTACATACATGTTTATTTTGTGTGTTTGCTTTCTACTATTTGGAAACTTTGGCATTTATCCAAATTTAGCCTACCAAGAGGGCACCTGGCATCTGGGGCAAGAAACACTGAGGAAAATGGCGTCGGCTGATGCCTTTATACCCGAATAACTGCCGCGATGACGTCGGGTGAAGTGCGACACCAGCCGAAGCCAGACCCAGACTTTGGAATCCGGCCGACCGAAGGGCTGCCTGACGACAGGACAACCCATTTGTAAGGACTGCAGATGCATTCCTCTCGGACATCTACATTTATGGTAGGTACAAAACTGTACTTTACTCTTCCCTGTTCTATATCTGATGGCTAGGAACATGTTGCAGCTGAAACTTAAAATTGCTTGACATACCTCCTTTGTAATCTGCCCCTCTCTACAGCAGTGCTCTTTTTCTCAGCTATACTGATTTCTCACTGTGCAACAGTGAAACAGCTGTGTGGTACTATCAGTCTCATATAGTTCTACAAAATCTGTTCTATGAAAGATCTGTATGCTAAACCATCTTGTTAGTGGGGTGTAATGTGGGGTCTATATTAAATAAACAAAATGACAAAACAGCTTTATAATTTATTTATTTATTTTATTTTTTTTGGAACAGCAATTTTTTTCCCTGAGAAAAAAAAATCACTGTTCCTTAACTTTGCTGCTTTGTGGTTTAGGGTTTTACGTGTCGACGAAACAGCATTCGCTCTTTCGGCGTTTCGTTTATTTAATATAGACCCATAATGTGAGGCAATTTAAAGTAGTTGTGTCAATTTGCTTTGTTCTGGCTATTTACACTAAATCCTTGCATAATTCTTTTCTGCACTGTACATCTTGGCAATTCAATTTTAGCACAAAAGGATATAATGATTGAAAAAATGCAGTTGCTGAACTATGGTAGTGCAGACAGAATGTATAGAGCGCCAGTAATGTTTCTTCTACAATGCAATAAAATGATTAAGGACTGTTCTAAACTCTGATTTTCCCAAAGCTATAGCTGAACTGAACATGCAGTTTCTCATGTCTTCATCTTTACAAAATTACATATTATTTACTTATTACACGAATATTGAAACAGCCTCATTATTCTGTAATTGATATTTATCTTGAATAGATGACACATTTTACAGTGTAGGGCATTTAATCATGCAATACTAATCTATACTAGTAGTTTCACATTGATTATGCAACACATTGCTGTAGAAGGCTTGTAGGTTACAATACCTGGTGTGGTTCTGAGGTCTGTACTCATGGTTAAACTGGTAACCTAGCTGATGAGATATTCATCAAATAAAAATATATGAATGAGAGTTGCCCTAATCTGATTTAGGAATTGTAACTGTGACTAGTTAATGACCTCCATTGCTCTGTTAATTCTGTTTCCAGGCAGTTATCCCTGAACAGTGATATCCACTCAGTCATCATGCTTGACTACCTTATACCCAATTAGTCTTAAAAAGTCAGCCCCAAACCGATTTTATCTGGACTTCATTTATTAATGCTTTGTTTTACCAGTAGAATGTTCTTATAGAATACAAAATTAATTTTATATCTAGTTGACACCCTACCCTGCTGCTTTTGCTTTTGCGTACCTTGTATGACCCCATTCTAGCTTTTGCTTTATCTTAAAGCACATTATCTAAATGTCATTGTTATAATGTCCCCCACTATTCACATACTATGGCACCTTTATTTGCCTGACACTATATACTCTTTCTTCCTGAGCTTACTGCCCCTTTTATATGTGTTTATTTTATTCTGTCCTTTATAATCCTGGTTATCAATTATCCTTCTTACTTTGCATTCCAGCCTGTAACTGTGTTTGTCTTCCATTGCCTGTCTCTCCTAATTCCCTCTTTGGTTACAATGCTTTGCTTATTTGTTTGTGCATGTATTTATTGATATGTTTACTTGTTGCTTGTTAGTTAGTTCATTTCTTAGTTAACACCAAAAAAGAAGAAAAAGTTAAATAATGAAATGGTATATTAAATTAGATTAAATTTTAGAATATAGAATTTTAACATATGTAATGTTTTTTATTGGTTGGTTCAAATTAGGCGAGGGTATATAAGGGAATTGATGATTTGTCATATTATCTGATAAAGTAAGTGACGAAAACATATTGTGGATGCTGCTATCATTAATGTATTTTGGAGAGCTTTTCTTGCTGCATTAAAATTGTTCCGGGAAGATTTTGCCTGCTTGTGCTTATTTGGTGACATTCGTAGTGCTAAAGGATTGTTTTTTTTCGTTTTACATGACACTTTTTCTTCTTTTTGGTGTTTACTGTTTTTTTGAGGCTGGATGTAGCCATTTGTACAGCAGGGACTTCCGGACTGATGAATCTTGAAGGCGGCGAGGTCTCCAAGCTTATTGGCCAGCTGACCCAGCTGGTGGGACTGTTAACTCCACTATGTCATATGTTGGTGACGCAATCGTGTGCTATTCTGGGGAACCAGGGAGCATACAAGCCTCGCTCAACTAGGACAGCAGTTTCAGAAGATGGAACTGGGTTTTTTTCTTCAATTTCTAGAAATACAAGAGAAAAAAGCTACCAGAATGGATGTAGCAGTTTACCATGGGTGTTTTTGGACTCAAACGATAATGGGCAAAACGAGCAGACTTTAGCTGATGGTGCTGAACAGACTCCTGCATCTCCACAAAGAGGTGACTGCAATACTAATTTTAGACATAGCCAAATGTCTTTAAATGCTTGGCTAGGATGCAAGTTGAACTTTAACACTACAGAAATAGATAATAGAACATATGGTAGTTCATATAATGAAAATATTGATATGTTAAATGATTTGTTATACAAATACAGAAGTTTAGATTTAGACAATGTATATTTGAAGGAATGTATTGGTATGGGTATAGTTCCCAAAGGTTTAAGAGTTTGGAAATTTCCAACTAATGTAGAACAAGATTCAGAATTTCATTATGAGTTATTAGATATGTTTAATAAGTGGGGTATGGATATAATGAAGGCTATCATAAAAACAACGAAAGAAATATGGTGGTACTTATGGAAAACATTAATAAAGTGAATGAACACATTATACATGATTTAATGTTTACAATAGATGAACATAAGAAAAAATATTTTTTTAGTTAGGGAACACATAGATAATAAATTTCAACAGATCATGTTAAGAAAGATAAAGAAAATTTATAGGGACAGACAGGAATACCTACACAAGGCACATTACCCCCGACCTAGACAAACTAACTATCGGTTCAATAGGGAGAACATGGAACTCCAAGCAAACCATATGGATGAACAGAATGGTTACAAAAATGACGTTCAAAGAGATGACAGGAATATTCAGAGTAATTTGCCTTCTCTGCAAGACCCTTTAGAGTATCACCCCTTCCGGAGGTCCGAAAGGATTCAGAACCAATCGCCAGTGAATTACTAGTGGAATCAAAGGAGGGGGAAGGGCGGAGACAGATTTTAGATGAAACATTGTTAGAAAAAGACAACATTATACAGGAAGGCTTTAAGTACACTTATCAGGGGTTTAGCATATTTAATTTTAGTGAAACTGAAATAAATAAAAAACATTTTTGTTACTATCTAAAGGCTTAAATTTTGTACCAGCCAAAAAAATGTGACATTAGTAGGACCTTAATTGATTTAAAAATGTATTTGAGGAAAATTAATTTTCAGTTAGTATTTGAAGAGAAAGGCAGAGGAATAAACAAATGCACAAGTTTACAAAGGGCAAGTGTCTTTAACCCGCCATTACATCCCCAGTTAAGAAATATGGAAATTAATATTGAGCATGAGTTTAGGAATAATTTGAACAAGTACAGGTTCCCTCCAAATTTAACACAGAGTGAGAAAGATACCTTACATGAGTTAAAAGAAAACAAACAAGTGAGAGTTATGAGGCTAGACAAGGAAGGGGGATAGTTATCATGAATAATATTATTCATGAGGCTAAGATGTTAGAAAATTTGCAAGATGATACGAAATACAGAGAGGTATCTAATAATCATATCAATATAGCCCATAAGAAGATATACATGACATTAAATTATTTATTACTGGAGAGTTTTATTGATAAAAAATTATTTGAATTTTTATACAATCCTCAGCCAAGGGTCCCGTCAATTTTCAGGATACCGAAAATTCATAAGAATATTCATGACCCACCCCTCCGACCTATAGTAGCAGCTGAAGGTTCAGCCACTACTTTTATAGCTAAATACTTAGACACAAAATTAAAAGATCTGGTCATGGAAAATGATATTATTTTAAAAGATTCTTGGGACTTTCTGAGAAACATTACTTAAGAAATATACAATGAAGATGTAATGTTTGTTACTACTGATATAATAGATTTGTTTGGATCTATTCCTCATAACATAGGAACAGAATGGATGGAGGAATACCTGAGAGAAGAAGCATGCTTGAGTAACGATGAAATACACATTTGTTCTATACTTATGGAACTAGTATTAGAGAATAATTTCATTTATTTTCAAGGAGAATTCTATAAACAGGTCAGTGGTGTAGCTATGGGCACCGGGTGCGCCCCTATGCATGCAAATCTGGTGCTATTAATGTGGGAAAAGAAATACATTCTAAATAGTAAATATCGAGAATGTTGAATGTTGTACAAATGCTTCTTGGATGATGTAGTTATTTTTTGGAAAGAAACATTTCAGTTATTTTTGGAGTTTTACCAATACATAACTGAGTCTATTGAATTTCTGAGATTTACATATAACATAGGACACAAGGAGATAGATTATTTCAATGCCACTATATATAAGAAAGAGGATAAATATAATTCAAAAGTGTTTAGAAAGAAAACTTATTCTAATTCTATTTTACACTTTGTTAGTGCTCACCCCTATCATCAGAAGAAAGGTATAATCAAGGGCCAGTTTGTACTAATAAGTAGAATGACCTCAAATGAGGAAGAATTTATGAAGGAATGTAATAACTTAAGTAATATGTTTACTGAGCGAGGTTACCCGGCCCCTTTGATTATTCAAATTAAGAATGAAGTTATACAAGAAAGAATGAATAGATTTGCACCTATTTTAGGTGTTAAAGAATCAAATATGGGGGTTATATTTAATGATAAAAAAGAAAGAGAAGATGGTGAAGACACATTTAGTTCAGCATTTATTACTGATTATAGTGGTGACTCTAAAATCATTTGTCAAGTTATTGAACAAGAATGGACTAAGTTTAGCAAATTGACAGATTTAAAGTTGAAATTTGATACACCCTTTAAGTGTATTTATAGGAGTGGGTTCAATATAAAAGCCATTTTGGAAAGTCAACATAAAAACAAAAGAACTACAAAAAAATGCCGATTGGGGACCTTTAAATGTGGTAGATGTACCCAGTGTCCCTATATATACAACAAAGAGTCTATTAGTTTAGCCTCTAGGAATAAGACTATCACAGCGAAACAATACAGTAATTGTGAAAGTATGGTCATAATATATTTAGCTTTGTGTACATGTCAAGCGTTTTAGATAGGTAAAACAGAGAAAAAATTAAAAAGGAGAATATACGAACATTTAAATGCTATACGTACACAGAATATTAATAACGCCTTATATAAACACAGTATACAATGTGACATGGTGAACTACAAGTTTTTTATACTTGAAGAAATTCCTAAAAATGTGAGGGGTGGTATGTGGGAAACTAAAATTGAGTGCAGGGAATTATACTGGCAAATTTATTTGGAGGCCAGTAGAGTCCCGGTGTTAAACAATGCAGTCAATGCAGTTTCCCTAGCCCCAGTTCTTAAATTAAGGGCAGCTAGGCTATAACAATAATAAAAAGCATTATTAATATGCTTTTATTTACACTAAAAAGTATTAACAGTATTTTAATTCATTAGTTCACTTATTGTCTTTTAAACTAGTTATTAATATTATCACTAGAGGGTGCTATATTAAATAAAGTATGATATTTTATTAATGTATTTTATAATAGTGTGCAACTACGTTTTATGAATTCATTATATTTTATTAATAGTATATAGATTGTTATAGAGATATTTATTATGTATAAATTAAATAATGAAATGGTATATTAAATTAGATTAAATTTTAGAATATAGAATTTTAACATATGTAATGCTTTTTATTGGTTGACTGTGGTGGTGGTGCTGCGGTAGCGTTGTCGCCTCAATGTTGTCTTGTTCAATTCTCAGTTAGAGTGTCTTCTGTGTGGAGACATGCGTGAATGGGTGTACCTTCGTTGAAGGTTGTGTGTCAGAGCTGGCAACTCCGCACGTAAAAATCTACTGCCAATCACTAGCGGACCGGAGTTCCACTGTGGCGACCCCTAACCAGGAAAAAGCCGAAAGACACAACAATGTTTTTTATTGGTTGGTTCAAATTAGGTGAGGGTATATAAGGGGATTGATGTCTTGTCATATTATCTGATGAAGTAAGTGATGAAAATGTATTGTGGATACTGCTATCATTAATGTATTTTGGAGAGCCTTTATTGCTGCATTAAAATTGTTCCGGGAAGATTTTGCCTGCTTGTGCTTATATGGTGACATTTGTAGTGCTGAAGGATTGGGTTTTCATTACTTAGTTAAACTGGGCTGTCCAACTGGGATGAGGCCTATTTTCTTAAGACATCCAAACAGAAAAGCTGTATATACTTACAGAACACATTTTCATATATAAGATGAACAAATTTTGATGTAACAGCTGAAAAATAGTTACTGAAGTAACAACCATCCCATTATCACAATATTAGATACATAAGTTAGACAGGTTTTGTGCAAGATCACCCTACTTATATGAGGTGACTTGTTTCTAACTATGTTATAGTTTTACCTAAATCGTACCAGAGGATTGCATCGTTGAATCAGTCCTGAAGTTTTTTTTTATAATAACCAGCATATTCAGAGGTTCGCTAAAATTGTTATAATAATGACAAATCACTCTCTTTGTAGACTCAGGCAAGCAAATAAGTCCTTGAAGTCTTTTGCAATAGCATTCAGATAAAGATCTCAGTTATTTAGATTGTGAAAATAGGCTGGCAGATAGTCATTTTGTTTTTTTTTTCACTGCACTTGATACCTAAATCATCCACAGAGAATATACCAACTACTACATTGTTCAGATGGCCGAAGTCCACCTCAGTTGTGTACAGGTGGCTGTAGCAGAAACCTGAGTTCCTTTAATTAACTTCTAGCACTGTTTGTAAGATCATATAATATAATTTCATAATCCCATTTGATGAGTCAAGATGCATTATCCTTCAGAGGTCCACTGCTCTTGTAACAATATGTTCCATGTAGCTTTATTAGTTAAAGGTACACCACTGTTTGTCTGTCCTAGTGTCACTGTAGCTGATACCTTATCTAACCTGCAGAGCATACAGAAACTTATACTCGAGCCTTGAGGTATGTTCAGTACTATAACAAATACACAAAGTTTAACTCAACCTGACAGCTTCTCCACAGAAGAGAACTGAAAGTTACCTACATAGACATAGACATAGATTAGTACTAAATAAAAATGAAACAATTGCGACCAGTGAGTAAATGCTCCTATCACTTATAAAAACTTGTAAGACCAAAACTGAAAAGGACAAGAGCAACCCAAGGCTGATCAAATAAATCCACATATGCAGTTGTCAGCTGTTGTAGCACCAAACATGTTAGGAAACAGTCTTAATATAGTTAATCCAACACGCTGAAACTTCGTAAAAAAACAAGTAGTTTATTGCAGGACAAGTAGGTAAGCGCTTTCACCCTTTTGAGCTTCCTCAGACATTAATACATAATCATTAAAACAGCGCTTAATATATACCAATTAAGAATATGACATAATTTCCTTTAATTGAATTAAAGGAATTATACATACAAAAAATACTAAATAAAATAAATAATATTTATATTGCCAAATCAACAAAACTAACCCTAACATATCTAAGAACATGAAAAAATTAAAAAAAATATTTAATAAATTAAGAATCAAATAACTTACAAGGCAATAATTAATAAAATAAATAAAAAACATAAATAAATCACTATACCTTTATAACATCACATTAGCCTGACAGTTAGCCTCCTATTTTTTAGGATAGGCTTAATTGGAATTTTGTCATTAAGTCCAGGTATGCGATCTGCCCTTAACTTAATGATCCACTTAAGTTCAATTCTTTCAGTATAGTTCCGTACATCTCCACCTCTGATGCTAGGTTTATTAACTTGTAGTACCTGAAACTTGAAAGTGTGTTGGTCAGTTGTATCTAAAACATGTTTGGAGAGGGCATTGTTCATAGATTGTATCCGTATGTTATATAGGTGCTCCCTAATCCTCTCTCACAGCTGCCTGTCAGTTTTACCTACATAAAATGCAGGACAAGCCATACATTTGGCTAAATATATAACATGTTGTGTACTACAAGTGGCTTTAATATTAAACCTATTACATTTGTATGTGACAGGATGTATGAAATGTGGATCACTTTTCAAGAATTCACAAAAATTACAACTATTACACGGGAATGTGCCTGTCACCAACTGGTCAGCTGCACTCCCGCTAGAGTTCCTAGGGTAACACAATAATCTCTGTAAATTCATTCTATTTCTATACAAAAATTGGGGTTTCTGTCCCACAAGCTCCCTCATCTGTGGATCAACCATCAAAATTCCCCAGTTCCTGGAAAAAAAATTCCTTACTCTACTGATGTCCTGTGTGTAATTTAAGGACAACCTCACTGTAAGGCTCCCAGAGCTCCCACATACTTCTTTGAATTGTGTTGTATTCTCAATCTCACTCTGATTAGAAAAATAGAGGCATGCTATATTGTCCCTCAAAACATGTACTCCCTCAATATTTGTGGCCACCTCATTCATGTCATAAGACCTCTGAACTAACCTATCTTGCAAATCAAACAGTTCACGTACAAATCCCTCATTAGTTGGATTCAAACATGATGTGCGTATGGCCTGTCCCCTAATTATGTTCTTGAATACAAACTTGGGGTGCATACTATCTCTGTGTAAAAGAGAGTTCTTATAACATGTTTTCCTATATACACCTGTATTGAGAAACCCATTAGGAAACCTTTCAATATAAACAACCAAGAAAGCAATCCAATCATCTGACTTTTCTAGTGTAAAACTCAAAAACTGGGTTAAAGAATTAATTTCCTCAAAAAAATTTTGTAGCTCATCATCTGTTCCTGTCCATAAAAGGAACAGGTCATTGACAAAACAAGTGCAGAAGATGATGTGTCTCTTAAAAGTATTCAATTTAAACAATTTCTCTTTCTCCCAATCCACCATAACCAGGTTGGCATAGCTATTGGCACAGGAAGTGCCCATAGCTACACCATCCTTCTGAATATAGACCACTCTATTGAACAAGAAGATGTTATTTTCTAATATAACCTCTAATAGGGCACATATTAAATTGACCTGTGTTGTGGTATAATCAGTATCATCTTTTAGACATCTTGATATACTTTCACTTCCCTCTTGATTGGGTATAACTGTGAATAACGATTGAACATCTAACGTTACAAGCTTATAATATAAATTCCTTGGTAATACAGACACTTTATCATATAAAGCCAGTAGGAACTGTTTCATATCTCTCAATACATGTGGAAATGTCTCTACTACAGGTCTTAAATGTTTCTCTAGGTACAATGACAGTGGCTTGGTAACCTATCCTCTCCCTGCCACAATAGGTCTCATGGGGGGATCCAAGAGATTCTTGTGGACCTTGGGTAGTCCTTGGATAACTGGAATTAAAGGACTGGCTATCGAAAAAAAATTTAAACAATTCTAAGCCAATCACTTCACTCTTAAGCAGATCTTCCAACATTTTATATATTCTCTTTACTCGAAACTCTATTTCTTCTATTTGAATAATAGTATAAAACCTAAGGTCACTTAACATGGACACCATACTGCCTTGGTACTTAGTGGTATCCATGACCACAATTGGTCCCCTCTTATCAGCTGGCCTGATTGTAATCATCCTATCATCCCTGAGTCTATCCATGGCTATTCTCAACCTTGGGGTAAGGTTACTGTACCACTTCCTTTTCCCATTATCATGATCTAGTTTATGTAAGTCATCTTCTACCATTTTAACAAATGCATCCAAAAGTGGATGTAAAGGAGGTACATATGTACTAGGTCTCTTGAACACTAATCTTTCATTTGACGAGACTTGGTTCCCATAGTTCAGTTTAAGCTGAACATTACAGACAAACAGTTTAGTATCAATTGTTACATCAGTGAGATTGCTCTTGACTGATGGTGTAAAGGAGAGTCCCTTATTAAGGACCTCAATCTCATCTACAGTTAAGACTCTACTAGAAAGATTCCAGACTAATGTCTGGGAATTCTCTCCCACATCTTCTTGAGTGTCGGGCCTGTATATTCCTCCTCCAAGGCTTTGCATTTTTGCCTGCCTCTGCTCATTGATCTGTGCCTCCCTCCCCTGTGAGTATCGTTGATTGGGAAAGGGGTAAGGCCATGAGCCCCATTCAGTTGGCCTATGGAAATTCCTTCCTTCTCACCGATTGAGTCTGTGCAGTGTCAGATACACTAACACTCGGTGCTGCCTCAGTCAAATCCTGTAGCATAACGCCATCCCTTGCCCCTGCATTTGAACTATGAATGCTGGGTACACTAGTATTTTCTCTCAATCCAGGTACATTTAACAAACTATCAGTATCCCCTAAGGGACCCTGCATGAAATTACTGTGTACAAGCTTTACATTAGCATGCATATCCACACCATTTACATTATTTGGGACTGGCACATTATTAATGTCAACATTTGATATATCAGCACCATTATGAATTCGCTTAACATCCCTATTGGTAAGTCCAGAATGTGTATGGGAAGAGTTCGTATAATGTCTCTCTGCATCATTTGTTCTAGTAAAGTCAGTCCTAGGCCATGGAAATACATGGCCATTTTTAAAATCTGTAGTATCTCATTGTATTATAGAGCACTTCTGCTCCAACAGTCTTTTGTCATACAGGAACACATTGTCAAGTAACCGTTCAATTAGTCCATCAACTACAATCGCTGGAAATTTAGTAGCAATAGACAACTGCCTAGTTTTAATTTTATCATGCAACTCAAGCTCTTCAGGCAAAAATAATTCATTTAAGAGTGTCATATATTTAACACTCACCTCGATGTTTAACTGTTGCCATTTATACAGAAGTTCAGGGTACATGGATCCAGTCGTAGGCATCTTTAGAACCATTAGACCTCTTGGTATTATTTTCCTGTGGATGCAGACTTCAAAATGCTGCCTTTGGGTCTGTAGTCTCTTAAGTTTAAGGAAGTCTGTTTCTAACAACTCAAATTGTTCAGTTAATCCATTCAAATCTTCTGTTGACACTCCAGCCTCCATTTCAGCATTAGTCGCATCGAACGTCATCAGCGGGTTGTTTTCTCCAGAAACACATTGCATAAACCTATTCAGGTCCCTCGTACATTGTGAACAATTCTCTGCATTGTAAGGTAATTCAACAGACAGTAGATTTGTTTCAGCCATGTCACCCTGGTCACAAACAAAGTGAGTATAAAATAAACATGAAACAATTGCGACCAGTGAGTAAATGCTCCTATCACTTATAAAAACTTGTAAAACCAAAACCAAAAAGGACAGGAGCAATCCAAGGCTGATCAAATAAACCCACATACGCAGTTGTCAGCTGTTGTAGCACCAAAGATGTTAGGAAACAGTCTTAATATAGTTAATCCAACATGTCGAAACTTCGTAAAAATCCAAGTAGTGTATTGCAGGACAAGTAGTTTATTGCAGGACAAGTAGGTAAGCGCTTTCGCCCTTTTGGGCTTCCTCAGACCTATATATATATATATATATATATATATATATATATATATATATATATATATATATATTATATTATATTATATTATAATTTATAGATTAGTACTAGGCTAACTGCCCTTGTGGTCCATTTTAAGCCAAACCATTTACCACATGTGAGAATCAAACCCTGCACCTTGTGTTTGTAAGGTAAACACCTTAACCATTATGCCAACCTCCCACCCACCTGCTCTTTCCACACCCCTATCTTATGGCCAGACACACAGTTATCCCATGCTATACTAACAGCTATCCTTTCATTTTTAGTTTTCTTCAGTAAGATTATCCAACTCATTGACCAGTTGTACTCCATCTTTTTTCATAGTTTCTTTTTTCACTCAAATTCTACTAATTTTATGTCTCTATAACAAAGTTAGAAAGCATTGCAGAAGTTAACTATTTAGAATTAATACAGATACCTAAAGGCTCTTAACAAAATCATCAACAAAAACAAGAATGTCCATTGCATTGGACTTCATTAGACTATTTTATTTTTGGAGGAATGCATATCCTGAACATAAACTAGGTTTAGAGAAAGACAAGGAAACATCAAAGAGTAAATATCAGTCAAATACAAACACATTGATACTTGTAAAGAGTATGTTGTGGGCATTTGCTTTTGAATAAAACACAATAAATAAATAAATAAATAAAAATGTCAATCATCCCCAAAATATTCTTATTGCATATTCACTATGAATGGTGCTAGTGACTTAAAATGGCCCAATAGGTGATCAGGAGCTTGGGCAGAACCTCCAAATGAATACAAGGGAAAACAAATTCAGTGGCTATAAAGAAGAGAAGCTGCACTTATGCAATGGGGATATCTGCCCACTGAATTCCAGAATTTTAGTAAGGTAGTCAATTGAAAAACAATGAGTGTGGAGTGCTGAGGTCTGTGCCATTTGGCTGGGTTCTAAGTTATGCCATGCTGGGAAACAACTTACCTTACTTTCTTGGGGGATTGGCACAGGTGATATGAGAGAGACAGAGAAAGAGAGAGAGAGAGAGAGAGAGTGTGGTTGGTGGTGGTTGTCAGATGTCCCAAGGAAAATGGGCTGAAAAATGCAAAACTGTGTTTTAATTCAGTTAAAGAAAAAAAAACAATTTCAGTGTTATTATTGTGGCTTATTATTAATAGCATAAATGTACGCAAGTGCTATTTTCGTAGTTCTTTTTCCTGATTACTTATTGTATAAGCTATACAAAGGTTTCAGTATGTCATCTTCTAAGAGAAAAAAATGAAAACTCCAATCATATTCCATATCTGCTACACAGAGCCTTTTCTAAAAGTCTGTAGCCCATTCATAGCCATTCTTTTCATGTACATCATCAAGTTATCCGATATATTTGACTAAGGTACATCTTTTTTTAACCCCCTCCACTGACCATTTTCAAGCACAGTCTTCCACACCCACAATGGCCTATTTGGTCCTCTGGTGTAAATTTTGACCCATTCATTTCCCAATCAGTGTGATAACTCTCTTCATTCATTCAGTGACCCAGGCAAGACCCTATAGGCCAATTTGCTCCCTGGAATGCAAAGAGCCAGGAAATGAGAGCAGACTGACATTTGCAGGAGGTGAACTTTAACTATCCTAACTCCTCCATACAGTGGCTTGTAATACAACAATTGCTGTTGCCTGAGCAAGCACATGCACACATCCTAACATGTCTACCCCCCCCCCCCAGATAATGTTGCCACACAATGTCATATGTGGCCAGGTTCATTCCTAAATTCTGTGTAGGTTTCTTGCAACAGGTCAAACTGCCTCCCTCTGGATGGATAAGCTGACTAATGCTGCTGACCCACATACCCCCTGCTCGGCTCTTCCACTGCCAAGCTGCTATTTGAACTCAGTGTGTGAGGGTCATAGACAGAACTTTATCTGTCAAGGCCATAGAGCTGAGTCAACTAAGATGCCTTTTTTATGATAAACACAAGTTTAGACCTGGTCATGCTAACCTTACTGCAATTATGATAAGGAACATTACTGTTATTAAAAAAAATCTCTGACAAGGGTATGTGATGTGTGTAGAATAACAGGTGTGTTGTACCTTTAAGAAGCATTTCCAGGATCTGTGTGTGCATATAAATACCAAGCACATGTTAGCTTCAGTGCTATTTTGAAGTTACAGCCAGAATGTTAACATCCATGTGCATGATAATCTGTTTATAAGTTAAAGTTACTTAGCCTCATTTATGATGTGTTTGTATACAATAAAGCTGCTTGAACAAGAACCCACAGTGCTCACCTGTTTTATCCTGACCTGGTGAGTGACATGGTGTCAGAACCGGGATGGCAAAGACTATTCTTCAGAGCCATGACATGCAGAGTTAATGGCGAAGGCAAACTAAAGGAACCAAGAGCAAAAAAGGGCCAGAAACAAGTCAAAGGTAAAGAGAACACACACAAATGATTTATTTATTGAAAGAGATTAAACAGAGCATTACAAGTGCACAAAAAGATTGTTAAGCAAATGAAAAGCACAGAAAAGTTTATTAAGCAAATGAGAAGTAGAAAAGAGCTCATTAATCAGACAAAATGTTTGAAACCGAGTTATTTGATAAAACAAGCATTAGAAAGGTACATAAAGGGTCCAGAATTGCCTCAGAATTGTTAAACAAGCATGTTTAGAGTTAAAATGAGTACAAGTAAGCATAATGGGTGTGAAAAAGAGATTAAATGAGCAAAACAAATACAACGCAAGGGCATAAAGGGCATAAAAGGCACATTAAGAGATTCAATGAGCAAACTGACTATAAGAGAAAGGGCAGAAAAGGGGCACATTGAATATAAATAAAGCAAAGGCAACTGCACATGTTTTGGGTGAATTACTGTGTTTGGTAAAAATGGCTACTTTCCATTGCTTGAAGCCTTAAATAGCATAACTAGAGTTGTTCAAAGTATCTGAACGTGTATAAAAGTACTTACATTGTGGACTTATTGCTGTGCACTAATTCTGAAGAGTTTGTTGTGTGCAAAGTGCAACTATTTTGTGAAGTGCAGTCAAGTGAAGCCATTTTGAAAAGTTTATTGTGCCTGGGTGTGTCTGTTCACAGAGTGCCGCCATTACAGAGTGCCTCTTGCACTATACAAAGTTGTTTGGCAAAGTGCAGCCATTGTGGTGAGATTCCAGTGTGCTATGTGCTGTTTATTTGTAAAGTGCAGTTATTTTGAGGTGTTTCTCACTCTGAGCTTCTTCTGCCCAATATATTCATAAAGTGCCATTACTTCAAAACAGTTTATTTGTAAATTAACATTACTTAGGGATAGTGTATTCGTAAAGTACAGTTACTAAAATATTTCTTGTCCTTAGCTTCTATTGCTCAGTTTATTCGCACTGTGCAGTTGTTCAAAATGTTTCTTAAAATGATGATAAATGACTTTGGCAGTAAAATGTTGATAAATGGCTTTGGCATTAAAGTGATTAAAAGACAAAGGATTGTACAGTAAAATGATGATAAATGACTTTAGTATTATTGCCTTTACAAGATAAATATCTCATATAGTAAATATAATTTCAAGGCAAGTTGATTCACAGTAAAGAGATTTCAAAGTGTTCCAAACTGAAAAAATTCCCAAGACAAGGATGAGGCTCCTCTGATACAGCAAATGTCCATAAAATCCCAAAAAGCAGAACTGAAAGAGGCAGCCAAAACACGACAATAAGAAGACAACTATTTATTTAACATAAAAATAAAAACCAAACAAAGCTGAGAACTTGAAATTAGTAAGTGCTTTCACATTCTAATGGAATGCTTCATCAGAACAGTCTGATAAAGCATTCCATTAGAATGTGAAAGCGCTTACTGATTTCAAGTTCTCAGCTTTGTTTGGTTTTTATTTTTATGTTAAATAAATAGTTGGCTTCTTATTGTCGTGTTTTGGCTGTCTCTTTCAGTTCTGCTTTTTGGGATTTCAAAGTGTTGCAGTGCCCAGGAAACTTATTTCATGAAATTCAGTTATACAAAGGCTCGTTGTGTTGTTACAAGTACTGGCATAAATTTCAAGCACATGTATACATGTATGTACAAGTGTGTATGTTCATCCATATTTGCAAGAGTTTTCACTGAGATATGTCAATATGGCAGATGGATTTCACCACAACCACTTGTGTTTGATCAGAATATTGCAGAGAATTGGAGAATATTTGAGCAAGAATACAATATATTTATACAAGCAGCTTATTCTGATAAATATGCACCTACCAGGGCATACATTTTGCTGAATCTAGCAGGGTCCGAAGCCATTGAAAAGGAGCGTTCATTTATCTATGCACCTGCAGTGTATGATGGTAAAGGAGAAACTCATCATGTTGTTGTGCAGGCTGAATCAAGGGAAGACTCCAAGTGTTTTTAAAGCACAAATTCAGAGAGACGTGTAAACCCTCAGACTAATGTTACACTAGAGAGGTTTTTGTTTTCACAAGAGATCAAAAGCAAGGGGAAACTTTCACAGCTTATATTACCAACCTGAGAAACAAAGCTAAAACTTTTAGGTTTTGTGATTTAAAGGATGAATTAATAAAGCACAGACTCATGTGCAGTATTAAAAATAGTGCTGCTATTAGAAAGATTTTGCTGTGTGACAGTGATTTAATGCTGAGTAAAGCCATTGAGATTTGTCAGATTCATGAAGTTACAGAAAGGCTCACAAATATGCTTGATAGTGATAAGAGCATGGTTTCAAGTGGCTCCAGAGCTCACGTAGGCAGCATGCAACATGTGACAGGCAAAAGCAGACCTAAGCATGTGGCAGCAGCAGCCCCTGAGGAACTTCCAGGTTAAACCCGTAGTCTTCTAGCACATTGCAAGATCAATTCAGTTAAAGGAGCATGCTCAGTGCAAAACCAAGGGTACCTATTGCAAAAGATATGCTGCTCAGTGCAGTATAAGTGTGAATCAGCAAAACTCAAATCAAGCTTTATTGTTAACTGTTGCAATTGTGGTGCCAACCATGAGTCCAGAAGAGAAAAGTATATAGCATTTAGTCAGCAATGTCATAAGTGCCAGAAATGGAACCATTTTCAAAGATTTTGTAAATCAATTTAGCCTCACACAATTACAAAGAAGGGTCATTCCAAAAAGCAAGTTAATCAAATAGACCTGCAAGAGTCTGCTTTCTATGTAGATAATGTATCAGTAATTGGTGAAAAGACTGATGCAGTAGATTTATTGACAAGAAATTAAGTGTTTTGTACTGTCCGGATCAATGGTGAATCCACCAAGCTTAAAGTAGACACTGGTTCAAAGTGTAATGTCATGTCTGTAGATACTTTTGCAAGGGTCAGAGCTGGTGAACAACTAAATGTGACTAGTTGTGTGAAACTTATAGCTTATGGAGATGAAGAAATTCCAACCAAAGGCTCAGTAGTGCTTTCATGTTATGTGGCTAAGAGCTGTTATAGCCTATTGTTCTATGTGGTTTGAAGACCTGTGCAATCATTATTGAGTCGCAAAGACGGTTAAAAAGAACCTGCTTTCTTTTACCAAAGAAGTTCATCAGATAAGCACATGTCCTAGTTCCAGCTTCACCAATACTATTTTTTCAGAGTATGCTGATGTTTTCGATAACAGATTGGGCAAACTTCCAGTTGTGTATTCCATGAAATTAGACCCAGAAATCAGTCCAGTGGTCAGAACAGCAAGAAGAGTTCCGATAGCTATGCAGTATAAGATCAAAGCTCAGATGGACAAAATGGTGCAACAAGATGCAATTTGTCCAGTTACAGGACCGACCAAATGGGTGTCATCCATGGTAGCAGCGCATAAAAAATGATCAGATGAAATCAGAATATGCATTGACCCAAGAGATTTGAATAAAGCATTGAAGAGACCACATCATCCCATGCGTACAGCTGAAGAGGTTGCAGCCCTGATACCAAATGCCACCGTTTGTTTCTGTCTTAGATGCAAAAAGTTTGTTTTAGAAAGTAAAGCTTGATCACAAATCTTCATTACCAACTACATTCAGTATCCCATTTGGAAGATATAGATTCCTCAGAATGCCATTTGGAATAAATTCTGCAAGTGAAGTCTTCCAGCATGCAATTGAGCAAATTTTTTCAGGTTATCCTACTGCTATAATAGTAGATGATATATTGGTTAAAGGCAATGCTGAGTTAGAGCATGACAGAAATTTTAAGACAATTCTAGATACAGCATGTGACATGAACTTGAAGCTCAATCCTCTAAAGTGCAAATTCAGACTACCAGAAGTTACATATATAGATCATTTGTTTATAAGTTAAGGCTTGAGACCAGACCTGTCCAAGCAAGCAGCCATTCTTGAAATCCCAGCACCAGATAATGTGCAAGCTCTACAATGTTTTCTTGGTATGGTCAATTACCTAGGCAAGTTTATATCAGATTTCAGTGAGTTGACAGCCCCTTTGAGAGAGTTCATGTAAGAATGTTACTTGGTCATGGCTAGACCACCACCAGAGAGCATTTGAAGTTCTTAAGCAAAAAATTGCTAGCCCACCAACATTAAGATACTATGTTATCAACAAAGCAGTGACTCTTTCCTGCAATGATTCAAAATTTGGTTTAGGTGCAGTTATTCTTCAAGAAGGCAAGCCAATAGCCTTTGCATCTAGAACACTTACCCAGACTGAGATTCAATATGCTCAAATTGAAAAAGAACTTTTGGCAATAGTGTTTGCATATTCCAAGTTTCATGATTATATCTATGGTTGAGAAATCTAGATTGAAACTGATCATCAACCTTTGGTTACTATTTTAAAGAAGCCTATGCATCCAGCTCCAGTGAGATTACAAAGAATGATGCTCAAATTGCAAAAGTACAACTTCAAAATGGTCTATATGAAAGGCAAATTTCTTTATATGACTGATACCTTATTCAGAGTGCCTAGAAATACAAAGGAATAGCTTCATGCAGAGAATTTTGACTTTGATGTCATGGAATTGTATAACTTTTCTACCACAAGACTTGATGAGCCACGAGATCATGCAATGACTGATCCAGTTTTGCAGAAGCTTAATTACTATATCAATGCTGGATGTACGACCAGAAGTGCAATCTTACTTTCCTTACAGAGACGAGTTGTTGATGGAAGATGGCATTATTTTCAAAAGTCCTAAAATTGTTGTTCCTGCTTCCTTACAAGAAGAATAAATCCAGATGTCGCATCGTGGTCACCCGGGTTCCAAATCTACTAAGAGAAGAGCAAGAAGACTAGTATTTTGGACTTCTCTAGTGAAAGACATTGATAGAGTACTTTCTTCCTGCTCAATATGTAATAGTACTAAAGTGCATTTGCAAAGAGAGCCACTTCAGCTAAGTCAAATTCCTGATCTACCCTGGCCAATTGTAACTATTGACATATTCGAGTGGAACAATCAACATTACTTAGTACTGGTAGACTCTTATTCAAATTGGTTCAAGATCGATTTACTACCTAATCTAACTTCTACCACAGACATTACTAATTTGAAACTCCATTTCTCAGTCCATGGCACTCCACAGATATTAATCTCTGACAATGGTACTCAATTCACCAGTCAATTGATTCAGAAATTTGCCAGAGAATGGGAATTTGTACATGTTACTAGTAGTCCAGAGTGTCCACAATTGAATGGACTTGCTGAATGTGCAGTACAGAGTAAAAAGCAATTATGTGAGAAGTCAAAGCATTATAATACCAATGATTTTTTGAACTTACTTAATCTCACAAACATACCCCGTGATGATATACTTGTCTCACCTGCTCAGAGACTTTCATCTAGACAAACCAGAACAACATTGCTGATCAGTTTTAGTTTATTGAGGCCTAAAGCTAAGAACAACCAAGCAATCAAAGCCCAGTTATCTAGAAAGCTTTCTTTCCAAAAGTCCAGCTATGACAAGTTGAGCAGACTTCTTGAAAAAGGAGGAACAGTGAGGATACAAACAGCGAAAGGTTTTGACCAGATTGGTCAAGTAACGAGTATTTGTGCAGAGCCGAGATCCTATTTTGTTAAATCTGATGGTGTGGAGTACAGGAGAAATCGCAGGCATCTTCTTCCTGTAGCAGAACTGACATCACAGCATTGTACCTGTGATAATGACTCGAACTCTCAGAGCAATCCAGATGCTATTCCTGTTCCAGAACATGTCCGGATTCCTGATGATATTCTGGCAAATGATTCCAGTGTTCCTAAGATTGAACAGTCAGCAGAGACAATCCCAGTTGCTAAACCAGATCCCAAATGTTATGCCACATGATATGGTCGCATTTCAAAGCCTAGTGTGAAATACACAGCAACTTGGACATAGTTGTATATATGTATCTAGCTTTGTATAATTTGCATGATGAAAATCATTTCTATGTAAATTGCATATTCATTAATTTCAGTGACAATGTCTAACTTGTTTTCTTAAAGAGGGAGGAGTTAGAATAACAGGTGTGTTGTACCTTTAAGAAG
The DNA here is from genome assembly GCF_019279795.1 of Protopterus annectens. NCBI lineage: Eukaryota > Metazoa > Chordata > Ceratodontiformes > Protopteridae > Protopterus > Protopterus annectens. The sequence continues at coordinate 954,066,300 of NC_056745.1, read as the reverse complement.
CATTTCCAAGATCTGTGTGTGCACATAAATACCAACCACGTGTTAACTTCAGTGCCATTTTGAAGGTGCAGCCAGAATGTTAACATCCATGTGCATGATAGCTAAACTGTTTATAAGTTAAAGTTACTTAACCTCATTTATGATGTATATTGTATACAATAAAGCTGCTTGAACAAGAACCCACAATGCTCACCTGTTTCATCCTGACCTGGTGAGCGACAATGTGTGCAATGTCAATGTTGAACAAAAGGCACCTGGCTTTGTTTCATATCTAATAACCAATGTCATCTACCATACCATTCAGATTAGTCACTCTACATGCCTTGTCCCAGGAGCAGTTTTCTTTTCATTATTGATCAAATCCCTCACAGTAGATGTTCCTCATATTAAGGCCTTGCTTCATGTGGTTGACTTTGTTATACAAAAAGGAAATACATCAGCCACTGTCTTAGACAATAAACTCAACATAGATCTTAAGATAGTATATAAATGGTTCAAATTATTTTAGTTGTACATCAATATAGTTAAAACTAATACTAATTTTTCTTGGTACCACAGTCAGAGTATGCAAAGCTCCATCTAACTGCCAGATTCCCACAATGCCATGCAGTCTTATAACATAAACAGAAAAAAAAACAGTATAAATACTTATAAGAACATGTTGTCAGTTTATAGCAAGATTTGACAAAGCTGGATTGTCCAAGTCCTCTTCTTTAAATCTTGCAGAATATCGAAAGCACACTCAACAAAATACATCCTGCTCTGTGGTTCTATGACCACATACCCAGTTTTATTTAGTTGTTGGGGTATATGGCTACTTGGGACCCCTCCTCATCCATACTCATCCAATTTTAAGTACCCCCCAAAAAAGTAAATAAGATCACCAAATCTAATTTTGCAAACTGTAGTGGATCGAGTGTGGTGCATATCTATTACATTAATGTCGAAATGGCAAACAAGCAGTTTGAATTAACATGGCTGTGGCTAAGTGACAGACTTGTTGCTTCCCTAATTCAGCAACAACAAGTATTCACATTTCGCCTTAACTACCATCAGAAGAAAAGGTTATAAATTCTCAGAATTCCATTCTGTGGGTTTATACTGATGGAGAAGTTCAAACGTGGCAGGATGTGGCATTAAATATCACAGCAAACTTGTGTGAATGTTACTCAATAGTCAACCATACATTCTCTGTGTATGCAAACTTTCACTGTAGAAAAAGGTTTACAAAACACCAGTAACCTATTCTTCATTCCACATACATACTGCAAATTTACTTATTAACTACATTATGGTATGTTGGACCATGCGAAGCAGTGTTTGCAGATGTGACTCACTACTTTTAAAATAATTTAAAAAGAAAACTGGCTTGCTAAGAGTAGTGCAGCAAACAGATGCAAGATGGCATTCTCACTCACACTGATACAAATGATATTAAGAAGTTCACTGTTTGTAAGAATGAAAACTGGGAAATACAGTTGAATTTAAGGAACACATAAACATGATGGATAATGAGAGATCAGTTTATTTAGAAGGCAGATAAACAAGACTGTGCTATATGTAGGTCTAAGGCTGGACCCATCTATCTTCTTCACCTATCACTTGGTCATTCTATACAACAAGACAGAAAAGTAAATAACATCTGCCTTCTGATGATGTGAGGTAGTGCCATCTGTGCCAGGGAGAGTAGGGCAGTGCATGTGGGGTTCCTATCAGATGGTCGAACTTCTGCAAGTTCAAACCTCATATGGTCGAGACCATAAGTTTGAATTTGCAGAAGTTTGAGCATTTCAATGGAAATCTCCATAAGAGGAGGTTTCCATTTTGTTCAATGTGGTGTGATCTCGGAGTTGGCATATTTAAGTATTGGGGTGGGGGGTGCAGGGTGGCTTGCCCCCCAGCTTACAACAGTTTATTTTGTTTTTTATTTCTTTTTTTTTTTGTTTTTTATCCATAGTCAAAGTTTTTTAACTTTGAACAGGATGGTTCGAACATTCCGTGTTCGAAATTATTAAACTTCAACTATGTGATATAGACCTGTGCATGTGTAACATATGCCAGTATAGCTAGCTGAGTTTTGTAAAGAGTTATATGTCATTTGAATATCAAACTGATTTGTACAGATGCTTGTGTTAAAAATGTATTTTAATGCTTGAGTTAAAAATGTATCAACAGTGGAGACTGCTGGACAGAAAAGAAATATACATGTATGTCAGACTGTAATGTTGTAACTGATGAAATGTATATATTTTAACAGAGTGTAGTGGAAGGGAAGGGGTTAAACTTAGCCCAGCTAACCTTAAGAAAAATATCCTGACATTAAATGACTTGGTTCAGCCCATAAAGATTTTATCTCACAGATCTGGATGCAGTCAGAGATGCAATGTCTGTGAAAAGCCTGGGTTGGGATCCTGCTCTGTTGTCCTTAGTAGTGAACTAATTGCTACCCTGGGGTGCCAGAAAGTGGCTTGTTAGTTTTGGCAGGAAGTGTGGAAGTGTTAGAATTGTTTTATAGTTTCCAGATGCTGTAATAAACCTTATCTAAAGTTCTATGTGCGTATTGTGACACATCAGTGGCAGATCCTGGCTCAGTTTCTAGTGAGGGGTTAGTGTGGGAACCACAGAGTCATGTGACCAGAAATTATGTCATTCTGTATCCAGCACTGAAATTGTATTTGAATACTAGTGAGAGATGTAACAAACTAACCTTGTTTTTAGACCTGACAAGACACTCGTCCATGTTCATTCTGCCTTGCTTTAGTAACTAACTAGGGAACAGTAACTCTTCAGTCAGTTAACAAATATATTGTGACTAGCTAAAATTAGTTTTTTTTCTGTATTTGAATCTTTTCTTTCCATCTGTGTTGTTTTTTGTATTTCCTGTGATTGTAATTCTAGTGTTTACTGTAAATAGATATTCAGTATTTTCATTTTTTGTTATTATTTATTACTAAATATATCTATACCTCTCATTGTGGCTGGTCTTTTAGAAAATATTTAACCTCTGAGAGTACTTGCATTTATTTAGTGGCACTGTGGCTCCATGTTCTTGAAAGTCTTTCTGCTTAGTTGAACACTTCCATTTGTATAACTATTAAGTTTAATCAATGTAATTGGGTACCCCAGTAAGAGCCTTAAAGTAGCTGGCTTTGGGGGTTCTGGTGGCAGGAAATCTATCCAATAGTCTGGTTGGAGGTGGCAGAGTGGGTAAGCTGTGCCAGCCTTTCCCAAGTGTGTGTGTGTGTGTGTGTGTGTGTGTGTGTGTGTGTGTGTGTGTGTGTGAAAATCAAATCTCAAAGAGAGTATGTGTGACAGCTATTTTGAACAGGGACAATGAGAGCACTGATTTCACAGAGAGGGTGGTGGAGAACTTGGCTTGGAACACCTGGCTAAGGACTCAGGACTTGGCTTGGAACACCAGCCTAAAGACTCAGCTCTATAGTGGTCAGTGGGGAGTCTTATTTGGGGTCTAGAGAGGAAGCACAGTTCCAGGACTGAAGTATGCATTCTATGTGTGCTCTTAAGGGAAATTGTACTTGGTGCAGAGGGCTGCATTTGAAAATAGTGTGTGTGTGTGTGTGTGTGTGTGTGTGTGTGTGTGTGTGTGTGTGTGTGTGTGTGTGTGTGTGTGTGTGTGTGTGTGTCTATTTTTCTCACAGTGAATGTTCCTCACTGATGTCAGTGGTGAGGATTGAAGCTCCTTAATCACTGGCCCAGAGGAGGGATGTCTCATTCCTAATGCTCCTTTCATCTTCCTAAGCCCTACCAAAATACATTCCTGTGACAAAACTCTTCATCTCCTAGAGAATATGAATTCCCTACAGTAGTTATAGCCCCCCCAAATTGATACAAATCTCAGCCAACTCTGCTTAAAAAAGTGTACAGGTTCACTTATTTGCCACACTTGAGCTTCAGTGCAATTTGCTGTCTAAAACTAGTATGCTGCCTTTATACGGGTATGAGATATTTACACATTCCAGAGTTTGTAAACATCCATTCCTGAACTTCTGCCGTTCTCCAGCAGGGTAAACTTTCCTTAGCTCAACCCATCTGAACTTTTTTTTTCATACTCAACATCACTTTATTAAGTTCACTCACCAACACACTAAAATTCTCACAGTGTGCAAAGCCTTCTCCTCAGCTGAATCCAAATACTGAAACTCTCTGCCAAATCAAATTAAGCAATCTTATAACATACCAACATTTAAGAAAACTCTTTGTGCTCACTTTCATTGAAAAAATTAAATCAGCTTACACATGCTTTGTTATTAAGTGGGCATATGCTCTCAGAGAAGAACCTAAGTTCTAAGTTAAGCTAACAATCATTGTTAGACATTTGAATATGATTTTTGACATGTATACATTATCTACGTATAAAATAATCCCTTGTCATCTAATGTGCAACTGAATATTTAACTTTGTCTGTACATAACTTTAAATGATTTTTTTGACCTTTTTCCTATCATTGCAGCTTAAAGATTTTCCGTATCTATCAGTTTATTTACCCAAATATTAAAAACAATAAATAAATCAATAAATAGTGGTGTTTTCTTGCAGACATATTTGTTGCTGGGCCCTGCAGTGTAGTTAGATAAAGGAAAGGGGGGAGGGGGAGGACTAAGCCAGAAGGGAGTGTTTTGATAGGTTACAATAATTGGGGTGGGTTAATTATAGATTATGGGGTGGGTGCTAAGGGGATTAATACATAAGGCTAGGTAAGGGAGAGATCAGTCTCTTTGGCATTGCAGCTTTGACACAGAAACAAAGAGGACATGCAGACTCTGCACAGAAGGAATCACAACCAAAAACTCAACCAGAGAATCAAGTGGTGTGAAATCAAAATGCTACTTGCTACTTGCTGCACCACTGTGCCAATGATCACTTACTGTCATACATGTTCTGATCAGCATTCCAAACATAGACACATACTGTGTGCAGTGCTGACGTTAGACTATGATGGAAAGTACTAGACATTATGACCAACCTGTTACTTTTAGAGATACTCACAGTCATTTTCATCCACAGACAACCCCTATGCCCATCAGTTACAGACACTTTATTGACTGTGCATGCCTCAGATATCAAATTGTGTGTACAAACGGCCACAGTGAAGTATACCAGCTTGCTTCATACAAAAGTACATTTGTTCTGCAAAGCCACATTATAGGTTCATAGTTGCTTAGTAAGCTAACAATTACTGGGGCCTTCTTAGGCCGAGTCATACATTACAAATCCCTTACAAATTTTGATACCTTTGGTAAGTGTAAGTAGGAGCTTGTGAGATGAAGCATTCACAAACAGGGGCCTGGGAGATAAACCATTTACAGGCTGCCTGTGTCTATTAGAGACATGGGTGCCAAACCAGAGATGAATTTCCTGTTCCACATCCAGTTGTCCAAGTTACACTTGAATTGGGTTAGGGAGGAACTCTGTTTCACATGGATGGAGAGCCTGTTCCAGAGAAGGTGTAGTCTTTCGGATACATACCTATATCTCCGGCAAGTCTTATTTATATCACAGGCAAGGTTTAAGTTTTTAGAAAGCATAATTATGATACTGTTTGTTTCATGAATATGCAAGAGGTCCATCGGGTGGGGTCTGAAAAAGCCTTGCATACCAGGAATAGATCTCCCATCAACACACAGCAGGAGACAGAATGTAGGGATAGCCTAGATGAGTCAATTAATTTATTTTTTCTTTAAAGAAATTGGAACTCTCTGCATGCAGTTCTGAGCTCCTGAAATGGGAATGTCAACTATTTTTAAGAAAAGAAAAAAAGAGCAAATTAAAAATGCAAAAGCTTTTTTTTTGCTTTATGTGTAGGAGTGCTGTAGGACTCCAGTGCTATGAGCTATCCCTGGTAAAAACTGATGCCAATGAGATGAGGCAATATACTGTATTAAGGCAGTAATACCATGTAATAGCACAGTGTAATCACTTGGAGAATTGCTGTTAAAAGAAGGGGTGAAAGCCCATAATGTCAGAAATGTCTGCCTCTCACAGAGAGGGATTTGGATGATGGGTGAAACTTTCTGGTGGACCATGAACAGAAGAAGCTTTGTAAAAAAAAAAGCAAGGGGAATTACTGAAAGACATGTCAATATATTCAGGGAATACCAGGAGCCTAACAATGGATTTACAAAAGGATTACCAGGAGCGTAACAGTGAACATATTTGAAGATTGCAAGGCAGTTTGACCAGAGTTGCAATGCCAAGTCTGTGATTTGCAGCAAATCTTGTGTTTCACTGGCAGACTTTAATTATGGACCCAGAAGCTCAGTTATTAATGGAGCTAGGTGTCTGTTAAGTAAAATTGTGCTTGTTGTAAATTAACTTTGCTTTGACTTCTTCATTCTAAATAAACTGCATTTAACTTAAAAAAACTGTCCCCAGTTTACCCAGGAGGATTTGTCTAGCACAGTTTGTTCAATGTTGTTGTCTTTCGGCTTTTCTCGGTTAGGGGTCGCCGCAGCGGAAGTCCAGTCCGCTAATGATTGGCAGTAGATTTTCACAGTGCCAAGTTGCCAGCTCGACGCCCAACCTTCAACAAAGGCACGCCCATTAACGCATATCTTTCGAACGCCACTCGACCCGTGAGGAGGACATGCACTCCCCGCACACTAGCTGAGAATCAACGGGAGAGCCTCTTGCTGTGAGGCAACAACGCTACTGCTGCACCACCGCGGAATTGTATTTGTCAAGATAAATCCAGAAAATGGCAAAATAAGGGGTTCAAGAAAAAATGAAACTAAGAAAAAGTAAAATAGATTCACACAATCTGTGACACAAAGCAGCTTTTAATTTGAGTGCTTTCATCCCAGAAATAGATCACAGGAAACAACACTCAAATAAACAGAAAGTACAACAAAAACAGGGTGGAGGCAAAAATGTAATGAGCTGCCTTATTGGCTCTCATCCTTAAAACAGAAGCTATGCAAATGTGGTCATTAAGACCTGATGGAGTATTACTACTTAAACTGATCTGCCAGAACAATTCTCCGCAAAGCAGATAGTCACTCAGTCACCATCCCTAAAATCTTTCATTACCTCTCCTAAAATAAAAAAAGTGAATTTCTTAAAACTGGTGCAACATATGCGATGATTAAATAATTCATGTTCATGCCCCCCCCCCCCCATGAATACTTAAGTAATGTTCAAAAACTCTTTTCTATATGGCACCTTCAGTTTTCCTTACCTATAACAAAGTCAAGTGCTGCAGATGGCAACATAAACAACACCTGCTGCTTTACAGTTATACTTCCTAGTGTAGGGAATAACCCTTGGATAACTGTTTAAAACGATCTATATATAGTACAATTACACTGTTTTTCATTCCTGCATCACAACCTGCAGGTACAAAACTATTTTGAGTTAATGACTCGGATAATAGGAATTGTTGCTATTCTCTTCATTTACTCCACCCTAAAAACGAAAACAGTTATGTTTGTGAATTAAACTGTTACATTTTACCAAACAAAATGAAGAAGGTTATAGGGACTCCAGTGCACACCAACACAAATATGTCTCAGTATATAATAGCTGTAAAGGACTGATGTGTGTCTCTTTCAGAGGCAAATAAGCACTTAGTCTGCAGAAAAAGTCAAATATGAAAACCCATGTGCTGACCGCCCCAAACACCATGCCACCACTAAAAGAACTGAGTAAGGAAGGAGATAGCAAAGCCTACCTTAATACATTTGAAAGATATGTCATCCAGGAGAAATGGGCTCAATACAACTCAGAAGGAAAGCACTTAAACCATATATGGACATAGAAGGTGCTGACTACATGTAATACCAAAAACTAAGAATTGCTTGCTACTGGTGGTATATTTTCTAATACCAAAGCAATAACATGCTGGACACTTAATTCAAATAAAGCTGAAACAGTGCAAATGTGTAATGCAAAATGCATTTTAAACTTATGGTTAGAACCAAAAGTATATAGTGAAAGTAGGATGATATACATTTTAATAAGGGATAAATTCACAACAGCACTCTCAAGTAATTTATGTAAATGGGCTTTTCAAAATAACCCTAAGCGTACTGATAAATTGGTTGTAATAGTTGACAGATTACTAGCTAATGAACTGTTTAAAATCGAGCAGCCTAAGCCTATAACTGAGAATATGGAGATGACTTTGAACACATAAAACTGTCATATCAAATAGAATGTTATAGATGTTAGAAGAGGGGCATATTGCTAAACACTGTTAAACAGGTAAGGGAAATGCTGTGCCTAACAAAATGTCATTTCTAACCAACTTGTTGGTTCATATGTTCATAAGTAAATATTAGTCGGTCATTATAGAGCATTACAAGCCTAGCCGATAAATCGTATTTTAAAAGTTCCCTTGAGCTAAAGGGAAAGAAACACAACAAAGACCAGGGGAGAATTTGAGACTGCCCATCCAGTTATCAAGGTGTAACATTATTTATTTATTTTTTTCTTCAGTTTGATAACCAGGTAAGTAGATTTATCAACAGCCCCATTTCAGTCATGACCCAGGCACCATGGTTCAAGACATAATAGAAAATTATACATAGACTGAAAAGTACACAGTTGAACAAAGCACAGTGGGAATGTAGAGACAATACATTTGTGTTTTATTTTCAGTTATAAATGCAAGTAATAATATTATTTACAGTATGTGCAGCTTGAAGGTGGCAAGGGTGCCACTCTACTTGACAAGTGGTGGAAGTTTGTTTCAGAGATGGAAGATTTATTGGGGTATGAATCTGTCATGCCAATGTACGTTACTTACCTGCTGATGAAGATCTTTAATCAGGTATTTGAGGAACTATCTGTTCTGCAAAGGAATACGAGGTAAGGGAGAAATGGCATTCTTATGCCTTGAAAGGCTTGACATGTATCACGGTGTAAGTGCAGTGCTTATCCAAAATGCTTTTTCTAACCAACATACCATGGTGGAAAAAATCCCGTAATAATGATTTTAAGTGAAAATTGGACTTCAACAAAATGCACTGTTGCAGCAGACTTTTTCAACCTTCTGGCTGTACGTTTGTGATGGTCATTCCCATGCAGAGGTGGAAGCTTTCCTGTCTCAGCCTCTGACTGCTCTGGAATATTTTGAAATGCTGTGCAAAAATTGCTGGTAGCTGTTCATATCAACATACCCATCTCCCCTTACAAACTACATGTTCTGTTAACAGGAGAGATGGGTATATCTTTATTTATTTGTTTGTTTATTTTACTTGGGGGTTTCCACTCATGCTCGTAATTTGTACAATGCCAGTGTACTAGAATAGGCACTTGGAATACAATAATATTTAATGAATGCAGCCACACAGCTTCATATGTTCATTCATTTTACTTGTTTCCAAGTGACAATTCCTAATTTAGTTTTTCTGTGTTTCCTCCATATCTCTGGGTAATCAGTGACTATTTGCACTCCATCCTGAGGTCATTACTATTGTAGGCATGATGATGTGGGTCCATACATGCATTTGGCAAAGTTATGGATTTTAAAAAGAAATTTACAAAATTTAACAAAAGAGAATTTTAGTAGCATCTGCTGTTTCTACTGCACTGTGAGGACAGCAACTGATCATTGCACATGATGTTTAACATACACAGGACACATTTAAAGCCATACCATTTTTTTACCAATGAGATGTCACAACCACTGCTTCCCAAAACAAAATCACTGCTCTTTTTACATAAACAGATGGTTTGAAATATCTAAATAGCCTATCAGCATTCCTATTAGCTAGCCTAGGTCTATGAGTAATAGTCCATTGTTACGGTTGGTCCCTGCTCAAAAAATAAACCAAGACACTTGGTGGAAAATTATAAATTATTCTTGGCAAGTGTTTTGAAAGGGCATTATGTCTGGCATTTATCCAAATGATAGACTTTAGTACTAACATATATCAACATAGATTTTTGCAAGGTAGATCAAGTATAACAAGCTTGATAAGTTTCTATGGAATGTTGTCACTTCTTTAGATGAAGACCTAGCTGTGGATATAGTGTGCCTGGATTTCACCAAGGTATTTTGATACAGCTCTCCATGTGGCAATAATAAATAAACAAAAACATGGATAGAAATGGTCACATAATTAGGTGGATATTTCACTGGTTGTTGGACAGAAGATACAGAGTGAGAAGCAAAAATTCCTTTTCTGATTATAAATATATGGTAAAAGGTATACCACAGGGATCACTTCTGGGGCCATTGCTACTTGACCTGTTAATATTGGAATGAACAAGCTCAGAATCAGTATATCTAAGTACATTTGTGGATGATATGAAAATAGGAAGAAAAGTCATTATATATCAACACTTGTTTTCAAATTCATAAATATTAAGAAGCTTATATGAAAAGGGTATAACAGTAGGTATGAGCTTTTATATTAATGAATGTACAACTCTGCAGTTTGGGAAAATAAATAATGATTACCTATATGCTTTAGACAACCATTTATGTGCTCCCTCTTGTGCAATAAAAATTGGGGTATCATAGCAGATTCTAGATTGAAATCTAAGGTACATATGACAGACATTGTTAGGACTTATTAAAAATAGTTTACATCATGCTTCTAGTAGTGATAGATAAGACTTTAGATAGATATACCACCAGTATTAGACCTATTATTGGATGTGGGGGGACCTTTTGTGTATTAAGTATTGCCCATATGAAAATGTTAGAATGTATACAAACAAACTTTACTAGACAGATTGCTTGCTGTAAGGTTTGGCCTTATAAGGAAAGATTAAAATGTCAGTCTCTATACTCCAGTGCATATATGTGGTGAATTGATTTTAATGCATAAATGTTTAAAGAACAGTAATTTGGCTGCAATATTGGATATTATTTTTGTTGACTGCAATTTAAATACTAAGAGCAACAATTTATTAGTTAATTTGCCAAATGTTGACGAAAACTTAAAACGTTTTTTTTCCTTTAAGAGCTGGTAGGATTTGGAATTTATAACCTGTGGAAATTAGATTAGTAAATGAGTTAAAACTCTTTAAGATACATCTATTTAGCTGGTTTCTAAATATATACTATGGATTGGGGACAGTAATAAGGCAAACTCTAAAATGGCCAGCAGAGGACCAGGGTTTCATAATAAAATCATTAAAATAATTGAAATAGTGCCCAGTGGCATAATTATGCTTTGCTATCTTGTTATTTAAGTTACTAACAGTAGTAAGGAAAATAATAATTTTTCAGTTCATTAAGTTCCTTACCTACCTCATGAGACCATTGCCTGTTTTGAGATCTGTCAAAGGAGAGATAATAGATGCCTTATTAAGTGCAATTGTTCTGTAGTACCTTGCTAGTCCAATGAAAGCCTTCACCTGCTTTTTAGTGGAGCATATAGGCTATTTTTATAGCCTCAGTTTTCTCTAATTGTGGTATTACAAAGCCTTTTCCTATAAGGTGTCTCAAATACATTGCTTCTTCTATGACCAGTTCATGTTTCTTTGCACTCACAATCAATCCTGCATGTGGTATAGACTCTAACATAGCCTGCAATTTGGTAAATGAGACTCCCTCTTATCTGAATGGATGGCTGCATCCTCTGCGTATGCAGATACCATGACTGAGGTTTCAGAATTTTATCCATCAGTATCTGAAAAGCAGTTAAAACTCCATGTAGGCCAAATTGTAGCATAGTGCAAAAATGTAAATCTGCAAACTTTATGAAAGCTTTTTTTTTCTTAAAAAAAGTTTATTGATTATAACAGCAAAGGGCACCAAACAAATAAATAGAAAAACAACATTAAACACATTTTCAGGTAAGTGTATGGTGTTGTTTATAATTTACGTAAAAGTCAAATGCAAACATTTTTATGTAAATTTGTAACCAGAAAGTAAATTATCTGCTATATAGCTGTAAAAACTATTTACTACAGGTGTCTACAACCAATTAATGTATTCACAAAATAAAAAAAATACTTTATGTGTTGGAAAATTACATTAAAATAATTTCTTATGTCAACATTAGTAAACTATTATCTCTTGAACTGAATTAAATCAAGGTAGAAAATAGAATTTGCCAATACACTTTTGTTAAGACTAACACTGTTAAGTATCTTGCTTTTCATAAGTTTTCAGCTGTCCATGGGATAGCTAGCAGATTTTGAAATGACATTCAGTGTCCTAAAGTTGTAGAATCTGACATTTCCATCATGTATAGGAACTAGCATTATTTTAGACTACTCCATTCCATTCACACTGTAACTCTTCCGTTACTCCTTATTTCAGAAATGTTTCATGATCATTGCTTACTAATAGTTTTTATGACTCTAGTAGCCTGTAAGATCTCAATCTAACTTTAACTTTAGGTGTTAACTCTATATTACATTCTATCAGTTTAGGTCACCGAGGCACTTCTGCACTTTGGGTAAAGATTCCTTGGTCTTTCCTATATAAATTTCAGCTTACATGCTAAACACAAAACGTTCTACTTCTCACCATGGTTTTACTACATTAATGGGATAGATTTGCACTAACTTTCTCTTTGTTGGTCATCTAACCTTGTAGTTTACTGCATTCAGCCTTTCAGTCACCTTAAAGGGGCCTTGCTGCTTAGCCAGAAATGTCTTCTTTGTAGAAGAACTTATACAAATACCTGGTTCCCTGGGTTAAATTCTCTTAGTTAGACACTGTTATTGTAGGCTCATTGTTGTATCTTGTATTTCAGTCACACAGGTGCCACAAAAAAGTCCCCTCCAAGAACAGCAGTGCAGACTACCATTTGCAGTCCACATATATGTGCAGGAAAATAATGCATTTCCAGCTGCTGGAACAGAACATTTAGAGAGAAGTGGGATGTGCATAGATTTCCCAATCTGGCTTTGTGTTAAACCCTGGGAAATTGAATGCTTGACATTGATTAGAAATAATCAGTGTTTATCAGCTGGCATAAGATTTATTCATCTTAAAATTAAGATAGAATAAATGCAGCAAATATTAGACAACTATAGCACTAAAAATAAATTAATTAACTAATTAATTAACTAAAAAGAAAGAAAGAAAGAAATGCATTTTCTTATCGAAAGTAATTCCAGGAAGAAAGGTGACAGGAATTGGAGAATTCTGCCACTATTACCTGAGAGATGTGTGTGTGTGTGTGTGTGTGTGTGTGTGTGTGTGTGTGTGTGTGTGTGTGTGTGTGTGTGTGTGTGTAAATAAAGAATGATTGTTGTGAAAAGCAGTTACCATGGATAAAAGGGCACAGAGACAGCAGTGAGACAGGTGAGACAGGGGCCTGGGCCTGTAGGAGTGTTTGCGAAAAACTCAGCTCTATAAGTGGCCTGTGTGTAATACAATCTTGGAGTGGAGGTTGGAAATCCATATCCAGGAAAGCAATGCATATTCCTCTTATGCTCTTAGGACTATGTTGCACTTTGTAAACTAGTTCTTGAAACAGGCTTGTGTGTGGTTTCATGCTATTACTTCACCCTTGGTTGCATCAGTACTAGCCATCTTGATGTCAGTAAGTGGCATCCTGTCATCTAGGCACCACAATGATGACAGCAGTGTATTCATACCATCACATTTAGGGGTAGTTGGACCATCTGCTTCCATCCTAGGAGACAGATAAAAGCAAGTGCTCATCATGGAACAGGTAAGTGGAGAAGGGGAGTCAGGAGAGTGCTTTTAGGTTTAGGAAGGGAATGGAAGTAGAGCGGGGACTTTAGAGTTAAGGACAGGAATGGGGATTTTAGGTTTAAGGGTCACTCTTGGATGGGAGGGGGGAGTGGATTTTAGGTTTAAGGACAGAGTGAAAGTGGATGGGGGAGGAAGGGTATTTTAGATTTAGGTTTAGGGAGGGTGAAGGAGAGATTTTAGGTTTAGGAAATGATGTGGACTTTAGGGTTAGGGAGGGGGAAAGGGATTTTCGGTTTAGGGAGTGATTATGGATGGGAAGGGAAAGGGGATTTTAAGTTTAGGAAGGGATTGGGAACTTTAGTATTATGTACTAGGAGGGAATTTTTAGAGTTAGGATAAGGGTTCTGGTAGGCACAGTTAACATTATGGGAGTCTGCTTAGTGGTAGTTAGAGCACTTGCTGAAATCAGCACATATAGTAAACTAAGTTCAAAATGCTGGTCCAGCAGAGGTTTCAAATAATATACTGTTCTTGGAACCTTTGACTATTTAAGATTACGCAGAAACTGCCTACTTTTTCACTAAGCTATTGATAACACCAGGTACTTGCATATAACATAAGATAGTAAAAAGCCACTCCAAGTTTGAAAATAATCTAGGTAAAGAAGTATGCAAAGTCTGTTTACAAAACAGGAAATTTTATTTAAGAGCATGGTAGACACAATGGTATATTAGATATGTGATTTGGGAAACAGCCCTATTGTTTTGGCAAACAGCACCCACTCTTTAAGAAAAAAAAAAAGATTATAAAATGACACTAATAAGGCAAAATAAAGCTACATATTGCCTTTACAATAATGCAGTGAAAATGGATAGTACATTGGCTTTTGACAGTATAATGATCTTGCTCTGATTTGGGCGGCCGCGGTAGTGCAGCGGTTAGCATTGCTGCCTCACAGCAAGAGGTTCTCAGGTTTGATTCTCGGCTGGGGTGCCTTCCGTGCAGAGTCTGCATGTCATCTCTGTGGTCACGTGGGTTTCCTCCGGGTGCTCCAGTTTCCTCCCACATCCCAAAGACATGCTATAGTTGGATTGGACACTTGAAATTGGCCCTAGGCCTGTGTGTGTGTGTGTGTGTGTGTGTGTGTGTGTGTGTGTGTGTGTGTGTGCCTTCTGTGGAAGGTTGGGTGCTGGGCTGGCAACACGACACAATAAAACTCCACTGCCAATCATGAGTGGACAGGTGATCCATTGTGGTGACCCCTAACCGGGAAAAGCCGAAAGAAGAAGAATGATCTTGCTCTGGTTTCTAATATCATTGATGTTACATTATGTTATTTAAAACACATATTATTATTATAACTACAAGGAATTGCCCTTTACTTATATATAAACAGATGATGCCCGCCACCACTGGTGCAAGTTATCAAACAATAGGAAACATCTTCTGACATTATTTCAAAGGAACCTGTGCCTGAAAATAAAATGTATTTCAGAATACTTATATGCTTCAAACCTGCAAAAAATGTGTCTAAAATTACTTGACCCTCTTCCAGAGAGTTAGAGAATGATCAGATGTGCTGCAGCTTAGATTCATTGTAAAGAAGTATACTACAAAACGATAACATAATTCCAAGGGAAGAGCACATATTGGAGAGTGAGCTATTGACAGCAATTAATTTAGAAAGGAACAATACATTTATTTGTGTGGTACATACCATCACCTTCACTCACTCACTCACTCACTCACTCACTCACTCACTCACTCACTCACATACATATCTTCCATTTCCTTTGAAAACACCTATCTTAACACTTCTTCTAATAACCAAGTATTCTGTTCTCTTGCCATTACACTCCTTTCCACACTTTTTTATCTCATATGTCAGGTGATGTATATACCACTTTGTAATATTGTAGCATTTTTAGATTGCATGGCTCCTTACTATTTGTACTTATCACAAATGTCATGTACTGTATTTTCTACTTTGTACAATGCCATTACATAACTAGATTGTATCTCCACAGGCTTCCACTGAAAAGGGGAACCACCCTGCATGCCTCGTCAGTCCTTCCCAGTAAACAAATGCTAACACATACATACATAAATAAATAACAGTAGATAATTGAGGAGAGGTCACTGTAACTATAGATCGTGAGGTTTGTGTCTATCTACCTCATGTGTTTTTCCTTTATGACAAGAATTTTCATCAACTGTGATCACTTCCCTCTGAAGGCCTTCAACGGTTTTGTGTCAACATTTTGTGCAACATTGTTCTGTTCATGAAGTTCATATGTAGCTTACACTGGCAGCAGCCTTCTTCTGCTCTTCAAGCCCTTCTAGTTTAGTGGAGAGGTGTGATTATGGTATGCCTTTGTATAAAAAACTTTATGTTGTAACCAGACAAACCTAACAGCACAGTGAAACCATGTACTGTATGACTTTGTTATTGTATCTTTATGTGCAGTTATACTATGTTCTTCAGGAAGGGCTGCTGTAACACTAAAGTGTTAATATTTAGGTAGATTTTCAAAAAGTGTTTGGACATCCATGGGAAGTGAACAATTGCAAGATATCCTGTAGTATAGTTGCATTAAAACCTGTCCTACTCTTAAAAGGTCCTACTAGTTTGTATTGTTTTGTGAATGTGTACACAGGAGTCCATGTGGCAACTTCTAAAGTATCTAATGCCAAACTATCCTAAAGGGTGCTTCTTATGTAGCTGCTGTCCTAGTGATATGTACAGCAACTAGGTAATATAGTGAGCCCGCCATATACATAGAGTGCTTACTAATGGGTAGGCCTTTGCTCCATTTCTTGATTGGAAAAAAGCTGGTCTTTTTTTCTGAATTCATCAGCTATTCTGGTCTAATATCTGGTATTTCTCTGAACATCTATAAAATGCAGAACACCCTCTCTTTTATTCAGGTAATTTGGATAAAAGAAAATGCAGCTGTACATATTTATGCTACTACATTTAGCATGAAAGATGGATTTTTCTTCTGTGAAACCATTCATTATGAATCACTATGCAAGGTGTTTTACACATTAGAACCTGGAACTCTGAAATCTTTCTAACAGATGCAACAGCAACTCCAAAAGGTAATTTCTATGAAAGATAGTTAATTCATGTATACCAGGTGGCTCCAATAGAAGTAAATTCAATTTCTCCAACATAAAACTCAAATTCCACAGATATATATATATATATAGAGAGAGAGAGAGAGAGAGAGAGAGGGAGACACTATATGTTTCTTTTAACAGATGGTTACATTGTAATCTACAGAAACATTGACAGTTGAACAGAAATTTCTTGAGACATGATCTTTGATGAATAAGTGAAGTCTAGATCACATAAATGATTCAAATTGTCTAATAACCTAGGTACAAAATAATGCAAAGGATCCAGACCTTGTGACATGGCACAAGAGAGTCTTCCAGTTCTGAACTAATGATTTTCCTGTGCCAGGTTTCTTATCTTCTGTTAAAATATTTAAATTTTCATAGGGAATGTACTTGCTATTAAAATCAATTGTTTCAGGCTGATTGAAACAATGTTGTGATACTGTGATGTAGGGCACCCTAGTATGTTAACAAGCCATAGTGGAAGAGTGGTCAGGTATATCTGGAAAAATACTATAGCTTCCTTGGCCATGTGAGGGGTGCTAGAATTAAATGGGCCCTTTCTTATTTTGCTTTGAGTAGTTCTTCTTGAATCAAATGAAAAGGAGGAATGTACACAATAAGGACTTGAGTCACTAGAAAGGAAAATAATCTATTTATCCAAATTGTCTCATGATAATGCAAAATATACTGACCATCAGGCTCTGGAAAGGCAGACAACCTAGCCATAGTGCAGGTTTTACTACAGAGACAAGATTCCTTGTACTGACAACAAATAGGCACACTTGTGGGAGACCCCTATATCTATGTCAGTGTATGTTTAGATCCAAAATCCTTCCTGTTTAAGGTATCCTTTTATTGAATTTGTAAACCTGCAATGTCGACTGCTGAAAGAAGCAGGTTAAGTTGCAATGCCCTGCCTCAATCTGAACTATTTCTTTGTGCATGTGAAAAAATATAGTAGTTACTCCTTGTTTTTTTTTTCTTTTCTTTTTTTTAATGTGGTTCATTATTGCAGTGTTTGCAATTTTGATGTTAAGAAGTGCTGAATAGAAATTGTTCTGAAACACTGACATGGCGCCATAAAGTGCTTTTATCTCTTTAATTTTTCCCAGAGCCATACCTAGGGCAGGTTGAAGGGGCTAGCACCCTGGGTGCAAACATATCCCTATTTAAGCACAACTTCGACCTACGGATGAGTAATCAGAAATTCATTCCTGGACTGGCCTTGTATTAGGGATACACTTGTGAGATGGCAATACTGTGGACAGTCAGGTTTGTGATGCAATGAGGCTACTGGGAATCCATAAATGAATGCCAGTACTGCAAATGCAGTCATGGCAATGTACAGTTTCAGAGGAAACAAATTATTTTTTAGACAAATACTGAAAAACCTTTTGTTTTCCTTTTTGTGCCTCACCTTCTAACTGAGGAGAGCATCAGTTCAGGGAATTGTGCAGGGTGCCAGACAACCTATCCATAGTTTAAGTTTTCCTACAGAGACAAGATTCCTTGTACTGACAGACTATTAAGGTGTGCTTGCAAGCATAATCTAAAGTCTCTTGTTAGATGTTGGATTTTGTATAGGAAAGTAGTGTCATTTCACTGGCTATGTCTACTGTAGTTATCATCCCTAGGTTCATAATTGTATTCTAATCTAATGACCACTGCTATGAAACCCAAATGTGACCCATAAATTTGATTCGTATTGGATTTATAGGGGGTAATTTACTGACTGGCACTGTCCATCAGAGACCTAGGAGCCAGACCAGGGGTGAATTTCTGATTACCCATCCATATGTCCAAGTTGTGCTTAAACAGGGATAGGAAGAAACTCTGCTTCACATGGATGGGAACCTGCTCCAGAGGCATTTATTTACTCCCTGTATCCTTTTAGTAAGGAACCTTTGTGGATGTTCCAGTTGCTGCATGTGTCTTGTCAAGTACATACCAAAGGTGGCATTATACTCTAATGAATCAACTTTTAAGGGCATTTTACTGATGACATGGTTACCAGGGGTGGCATATTTCCAAAAAGGTACTATAATGCACTCCTTGGTATTGAGTTTTAAGCCATAGCTTTTGCACCAAGAGTTTGTCTGTATTAGTCCTTTCTGAAGAGTGTTCTTATCTTGGAGGGATTCAATGACTGATCCCAGTTTGCAGTCATCTGCAAACTTGGTTAGCCAGAGGCCTTTGACATTGGCTTTGATATCTGAGAAGTGGATGCCAAAGAGTGGGCCTTGCATAGATCCCTGGAAGACTTCACTGGTGACAGGCCTCTTTGTGGAGGTGGTCTCACTGATTCTAACCTCCTGGTCCTATCAGTGAGCCAGTTTGCTATCCAGTGTGTTATAAAGGGATTTATACCTAGTTCTGTAAGATTGTTTACAATTCCATAGTGGGGTATTGTATAAAATGCCTTACCAAGATCTAGGTAGGCAGTATGCACAGTTTTCTCAATCGTCCATTGCCTTAGTGACCTTCACAAAAAAAGTCCACCAGATTCAGTAAGCATTGCCTTCCAAAGTCCTGTACTATGAAGGATTATCACAGTCCTCCATTTATGTGGCACAAAACTTGTTTTAAGACTTTAGTTAAATAATGACTCCTTGGGTCAAGATAAGTCATATTTTAGACTATTCAGGGGGCATCCTAGGATGTTATCAGGGTCCAATGAGGCCATGTTCTGGCTTTAGTCAGGGCAGCTAGTACATGCTAGCTAGTTATAGTTGGAGGGATTATGTTTGAAGGTATTACTGGGGGATGGTTGGGGGTTGGGAGGGGGGCAAAGCTGGAACTGAATTTCTCCACTAACATGTTCACTGTATCGCCAGGCTTGGTGAATGTGGTACTGTTAACCAGAAATTTAGTACATTGCTGTGTGCTGCCCTTGAGGTTTTCTGACATAGCTGTAGAAGGCCTTATGGTTATCTTTCACCTAGGAGGATATCATAACCTCAAAGTTGGCTTTGCTTGACCTAATTAATTCCCATAGGTATTCCTTCTTTATCAATTAAGAATGAGAATCATCATATACACTAGAGATGTGGATTGGCTCCATGGATCTGTGAGATATTACTTAGTCTTTCTCATATACTAGGAGTGTGCAACAGGTAGCACACTAGCCTTTAGTGCAGAAGACCATGGGTTCTAGTCCCACACCAGGTAGATTGATTGCTGACACTGTAGGGCAGCATAAAGGGGGGGTTGCACTCCTGAATGTGCTGTCTTTTGGATGATATTAAACCAAGGCTCCATGTACTTGAGTTGGTTGTAGCTCATGTGAATGTAAAAGATACCATGTTACCTATCGAAAAGAGTAGGGTAAGTTTCCAATGGTGTGGCCAAATTTCCCCGAGTAGTATAAATACCACCTCTGTTCTCCCCTGAAAAAAGGCTACCAGCCTAGTGGGACTAGCCTGCTTAATAAAGATAGATAGATAGACAGATAGATAGATAGATAGATAGATAGATAGATAGATAGATAGATAGATAGATAGATAGATAGATAGATAGATAGATAGATAGATAGATAGATAAATGAAATAAATAAATAAATATAAGATCTTGCCTAAGGCACTTGAAGAATGCAAGAAGGCATGTACTGTAACATTTTTAGAAACTTTTACCAACATGGCTATTTGACAGTTCTAAGGTCCTTTACAGATTCAGTGTTTTATGATTTTTTTCCTCCTTAAAATAAACAAATGATGATTCAGAAAGTTCTGAAATAATTATCATTGATGTTGCAGAGGTCATACAAAACCTCTTCAAAGTACTGGTATTCCCAGAGACTGGAGGAATGCAACTGTTTGTTCTTTGTACTATGTCAACAGTTCCCTTGAATTTGCCACTATTAAATAATTAGGGAAGAGGTCACATTTTGCTTTCTGACATTTGCAAATACCAGAACTAAACATCTGGAAAGTACTCCAAGGGCTGTGTTGAGTCCAAACAACAGAATACAAAGCTGGACGTGATGTTGGGCTACTTGGAATATAAAGAACTTTCTGTGAGATAGTCCTATCACAGTACGACGATAGGCATCTTCAATATCCATGGTTACCAAGCCAAAGTTTTGCTCCATTAAGAGAAGTAAAGTTTATAATTAATAATTACTGTGATAAAGGAGTTATCTTTCTAAAGTTTCTAGCTGAGATGTGAAGCTTATCATCTGTTATGACTGATAACACACACATAAATAATCACCTTTGCAAACTCTGCCAAGGTTTAGAACTTTTTTGTTGGCTGTGTGCCTAGTTACTATAGCTACAATCAATGTTACCTCACAGTTTTTCTCACTGTATGGACACGTTTTATAGCTGTATTATAGCAGTGCAACTTTTTAAATTTTTTGCCCATGTAACATGATGTATTATTTTCTTTCTTTTATGCTGAAAAAAGTTTAACAAATACAAGTTTGAAAACTGACCTACTTTTTCCCTTAAGGTTGATATAGACATAACCATCCCTGTCCTATTCATTTAGATGCCTCAAAAACCTTACAGGATGTAACAGAGTCTGTGACTAACACCAAAATAATGAGAGACTTTACAAAAATAGTATATATCTAGAGAGACTGTAGAAACAGGTTCATGCCATAAATGCCTGATTTTGCAGAATATCCTTGATTCTGCCTCATATTTTTGCCCAGTCCCATATAAAATGTTTGATTATCTAGTAAACTGCTGAAGATTACAGTCAATCAATAATGCCAGACTTCAGAATTTCATACTTTCTATTGTTCAGGAAATGCATGTTCATTCAAAACATGTTGTTGTATTAACTATTTATAGGTGCATAGGTAAGTACTAGGCTATTTGCTCTTGCGGGCCATTTTAAGTCTAGCCAAACTGCCCAACCTCATTGGTGTTTTAATTATCCTTATCCCTTCATGGACTAGAATCACATCACACATTGTGATAATAACTGGGTCAATGCCATGAATATTTAGCAGGGCGCCAAGTGAGATATCCTTTAGTAGCTGCCTCTGTCCAGTAGCAGAGTTGAAGTCAACAAAAAAAGACACCACAGATCAATTTAATAGATATACGATACATCCAGGATACCACAGATAGCTACATGATTTACACATACCTTTATTTGTTGAGCTGTCTTTATTGCTTGCTCCATTAGTAGAGTGGGGGGGGGGGCACTTCTGGGGTAAATTTCCTGTTTATCATATGTAGATCCAAGTTATACTTAAATGTGGACAGGAATGAGCTTTGCTTTGCATGGATGGTTCCAGACCAGTGGATTCCTCTATGAGAGGTATCTGCCTCTTCAGACCATTCTGCTGATGTTGCAATGAAAGTTTAGATCTCTGGGCTGACTATTTCTAGTGCTGTTTGATTTGTTGATGGGCAGTAGGTTCTTCAGGGCTGGGTCAGAAGATGTCTTGTATGCCAGACAGGGTCTATGTTAAATCATTGAACGCTTAAAAAAGCGAACGATGATTTATTGAACCCATGTAAGCAAAAGCTTACAGTCTTGAACGTTTAGAATGGCGATTTTTTTTCCAAGGGAAAAAAATCACTGTTCCACAAAACAAAACAAAAAAATGTTAAAACATTACATAAAGTAGGGGGCTTCACCCTTCAAACCCCCAGATGTGAGGGGCTGTGCCCTCCACACCCCCCTACTTAAATATACCAACTCCGAGATCACACTACAGTCATGAAAACGGCAAAGTAATGGAAGCGGCCATGCAATTTCTTTCCCAGGGAAAGAATTTGCTTATATGCCGTTTCACTATTTTGCCTTTTCATGCTTTCAAGTTCAGTCAAGACACATTCTAAACAATGCGTCTTTGATCATTTAATAGGAACCCTGCCAGACACAGGTCACGAGTTAGCAGTCTGTTAGAGAGTGAGCATCGTGACAGGGCTTTGAGACAGTCCATGTTTGGCAAATTATTTAAGCTGAGTATCCTTTTTGTAAGGTATCTCCATGGGCATTCCAGCTGCTCCATATGACTATGACAGATACATGAAAAATGGGCATTATACTCAATAATTGGCCTTATGAGGGCTAAACACAGGGGGCAATGACAGCCCTGGGTCTAGAAGCAATCTCCTTGTTAATAAGCAGTGCAATACAGAATTACTTCCTCACTACAGTGGACACATAATGGTTGAAAGTTAGATTGTTTTCAAAGGGGATCCAATACCTGTCAGCCTGGGATGACATGCTCGACAAGCCACGATGCTTCGCTAGGGATGGCTTGCACCTGTCGCCCTGGGCTTTCGGATATTGGCAAAGGCTCTATTTTAGGCAAGGCTCAAAAGACAAACCCACCTCCATAGGTATCACAAGGGATAAGAAACTAAGAGTAATGCTACTCAATGCCAGAAGTCTAAACCTCAAGATGCACGCACTCAAAACTCTCCTTTGCATGGAGAACATCGATATCTGTGCAGTAACAGAAACCTGGTTCAAGGCTCCCGAGAGCACCCCAGCACTACCAGGTTATACCTCATACCATGCTTTTCGGCCCCAAAACTTGGACCCAACCACAAAAGGAGGGGGAGTATCAATATTCGTCAAAGATACCCACACCTCCTGGTTGGTGGCACAGCACGAAGCATCAGAAACTATCCATGTCCAACTAGCAGTGGGTAAAACTGCCTTCCAGTTTATAGCCTGCTACAGACCACCCTCCCAAACCCAGGAACCCCATTTGGCCTTCCTGAGAACACTGGAAAATATGAAGGTCTCTCCAAACACCATTATATTGGGTGACTTCAACTACCCAAACATAGACTGGGAGCATTACTCTAGCTCCAACACCCTAGCCCAAAGGTTCCTAGAATTTATAAACTCAAATGCTATGGAACAACTTGTTACCACTCCCACAAGAGGGGAAAACATACTGGACCTGATCATCACCAACATGGGGGCTCTATGCTCCAGACCAGAAGTGTATCCCTCACTGGTAAGATCAGACCATAAACTAATCTCACTGGATATTCACATCACGACCCCACCCCCTGCCCAGAAAACCACAGTGCAAAACTTCTCTAAAGCAAATTTCACACTCCTCAAAACTGAGGTGGAATCCTTCAAAGCCCCCGGGCCTGTGGAAAATATGACCCAGACCACAGAATCCCTTATAAACGCATTCTATGAACACCTTCAGGAATGCATGGATCATGCAATCCCAAATAAAACCAAGACCCAATCCTCCAAAGGCAGGCGTCCTGTCTGGTGGACCCCAGCCATAAACAAACTATACAATTGAAGGAGGAAGCTACTACATGATAGAGCAAAATCCCAAAAAGGGAAGGCATCTCTGATCAGTATTAGCAAATAACTACGGGCACTCATAAAATTGTCTAAGGCCAGCTTCGAGAGAAAAATTGCACAGGACACTAAGGATAATCACAAGGCTTTCTTTAGTTATGTTAGAAACCTGGGTGGGAATTCCCAGATATGCTCAGAATTAGTCCAAAATGACAAAAAATACACCGAACCCACAGACATTGCCAACATCCTAGCTGACAGGTTACGCGCAAACATCTCCCCCCCTCCCCACCAAAAGGGCAAATATCTATCCCAGCAGAGTGCTGCCCCCCTGACATCTCAGATGCTCAGGTAAGAGCCGCCCTATCCAAAGCAAAAAACACAGCATCAATGGGACCAGACGGTGTCCCGGGCTGCGTCCTACATGAACTCCAAGAAGAG
>NC_056745.1:953024403-953074403 GCF_019279795.1 Protopterus annectens | reverse complement strand
ATTGTGTTCAAATATAAGCACGGTTTATTGCAATACAAGTATTCCAATGTTTTAAGTTTGTTTTGCATACTGTTTTATGGCTTTAAAAGAGGCCTCTCTGAGAATGGTTTGTTTTAATTTAAATTATCAGCTAATTGATTAATTTAGTCAATTAATTAAGCGCCTTTTGGCTTAGCCTCCCTATAAATATGTTGCTAGTTTTAACATTATACTGTCTGAAGAAGCGTATTGTAGCATACGCGAAAGCGCTTACCGTTTGTCTTTTTTTGTTACGAATAAATTGTTTATGCAACGTGGAGAGTCAGAAGTTTTTTGTTCTACATTTTTGTTTTTTTTGTTAATGTTACCACTGTCTGTCACGTCCATTGTAAAGCCTTTGAAGAGTGCAGTGCTAAATTTTGCTCCAGGCACTGCCTAGGTTAATTAGCTGACATCAAAGTTGAGGAAAGGGGCTGGCCTTGAACTAACCTCTAAAGAAGTGCACCAGCGACAGATGCTCTGTAGTTTTATTCTATATGACCCAAATAATTATAGACATTTATTAGTGTTAAGTCTCACTTGCCTTTGGCATAATTATCATTTATATTGTGTGTTGTAGAAGAAAAACTTAGTAGTGTATTGAACTGCGGAAGCTGAAATTTCAAACCAGTGTTCGGTTTTAAAAACTCCACACATCACTTGTGCCATTCACAGGTCTGTCAGTGTAAAATTAGAGAGTTTTCTTGGGGAGATTCCATTCTGTTTATGAAATTATATTATTTCAGTTCACTCTGAATAGCTGATACATTCAGTTGTAAAATTAAAAGGGATCTGTACGGCATAGATTTCATGACTTTGCTAAGTAAGAGGGACAAGTGTTATTTCATAGTTCAGTTTTGCCAGGGTAGGTGCAATAATTAACATGCCTGCTTGGATATTTAATGGAAAAATTCAGGCATGCCTTTTCCTGCAGTTAGTTAGCTATCAGAAGTCTAAAGAGGTTGGAAAGAAGAGAGCATCTAGTAGGTTAGCATAGTGAAATGCAGTGAGGTTTTAATAGTTCTCCTGAAGTTACATGCATAGTTGCTAATACTGGGCCTGCTTCTCCACTTAA
Source organism: Protopterus annectens (assembly GCF_019279795.1). Classification (NCBI taxonomy): domain Eukaryota; kingdom Metazoa; phylum Chordata; order Ceratodontiformes; family Protopteridae; genus Protopterus; species Protopterus annectens. The sequence continues at coordinate 953,073,310 of NC_056745.1, read as the reverse complement.
CTCCTCTATGGAAACAAGTCAAAGTAAATAACATGTTATATAGTTGTTTGGCTCTTCTGCTAGGTTAATTATACATTTATTTTTAAGTCTCCTGAGTAGTTGTTTCTGTTCTGACTTACACCTTGTATACTAAAATAGATTTACAGAAGTTTGTATTAGTGGTTTGCACAAACCTTAATTTGGAAGAATGTGATATGTATGTATCTCTGCATATTTTATTGTTAAAAATGAGCAAATGTCTGCAAAGTAGTGGTAGTTAGACATCAGGCATTTGTGAGAAGTATTATGTGTTGATACCATAAAGCATCATATATACTACTTCTGGAAGTTATTAACAGAAGTAATAAGGCATTCATTCATAATTTTGTATAGTTAATCCCATTATCTTATTTACTTACCCTATCATTTGTGTCAAGAATCATCCCTGATCTGTGTAATAACATTCTACAGTTTTTCCAAGTGGACAAACTAAGAAACATAACTATAATAACTATAATATTTATGCATGTTGACATACCTCTCCAACCTCTTAGTGCAAGAAATCTGAACAAAGCCTGTCAAAATGGGAGGACAATGGCCCAAAAATAGGGACATATTTTAAATATTGCTCTTATAAACTTAGAAAGTTGCTAGAGTAACAGGTTTTGTTTTTAGCATACATTTTCTAAAGGATATGAGATCTGAAACTCAAATGTATGTCATTATTTGCTGACATAAATCCTCAGATCATCCCAGTGATTTACCAAAAAAATGCAAATTTTATGAGCAACAGACCAAAATTATGAGCCAAAAATCCGGCCAGTTGAGAGGTATGCATGATGTTCTTCATCTCACATTGCTGCAGTCCTTACACTTGGGTAGTCCGCTGTCTTCGGTCGGCCCGAATATCAAAGTATAAGGCTGACGTCGGTCAAGGCACATTTGACTGACATCAGGACGTCAGGGTACAAATGCGCATGACCGACGTCATATCCTCAGTCTTTTTTGCCGCATGGTCCGATGCAGAAGCAGCGTTGCAAGTGCCGTTCGGCGTTCTGAAATTTTTCGAATTCGGAGTTTCAGACCGAGTCAAAGTTGGCTAAGTACCCCGTTGGGGAATATTTTAGTTTTTTCTTGCCTCAGTGGTTTACCGGATGTCAGAAAAAGTGAATAACTGTATTTCTTGTGGGAAACAGATACCGCATAGAGATTATCATACTTTGTGTATTCCTTGTTTGGGGCCTGAGCACGACGTTGTTGGGTGTCGCTCTTGTGCTAGATTCAATAAGCGCACTATAAAGAGAAGGTTAGATTGTGCCAGGTTAGTCTTTGGGAAGCGGTGCAATTATAAAATGCCGACGGATGCTCCGACGCCCGCTTCTTCGAAGAAGCGCAAGGACAAAGCAGTTAAGCCTAGGCTAGAAGAACCGTCCGTACCGGACGCCGGTTCTTTAGAGGTGTCGGTGGAGCCGGTGGTTCCGCCGGAGGTTTCTTTGGAGTCCCAGGGAGAGACTTTGTTATTGCAGGATGTGGCCTCTCTGGAGGCAGGTCAGGCTGAAGGGGCTTCTCAGGTTACTATACTCCCCTCCCTTCCTAGGGTGGTTAGGCCCTCTCCTTCTGTTTCCAAGGCTTCCCCCAGAGGCAGGCCAGGTTTAGCTTCAGTAGGGGTCACCCCTAGTTCTTCAGGAACTGTGCCCAAGAAGCATATGCTTAAAATGGCAGAAGATTTGATTACTTTGATTAGAGGTTCTTTGCCCCCTCCTGATAAGAGACCTAGGGTGGAACCTGAGCTAGGGAGTTTTGAGCAGGTTTCGGATGTTTCAGAGTCTTCGGCTGAAGACTTGCAGGAGTATTCTCCTTATTCTGATTCTGATGTGGATGATTCTACTCCTTCTGCTTCTCCTCCTGATGATTTTTCTTTTTCAGAGACTCTTCATTCCATGAGGGAGCATTTTAAGTGGGAAGGTCAGGACTTCTCTGATTCCAGGAAAAGGCTTAGGGAATTTTTGTTTTACCCCAGCATAGGCCTTTGGCTATACCTCCTGTTCTGGATGTGGTGGAAGATGTTTTGCAGAGGCTACTCTTAATCCTGATTCTAGTCCTCCTGCGCCTGTTAAACCAGATAGGTATTACAGGGTGCCTGAAGCTCATAAGTATCTTTTAAGAGTCCTAGGGCAGACCCAGAAACTGTTAGTCAGGGGCCTAAAGGTGTTAAGGCTTCTGTTGTCAAAAATCCGGTTCCTCCAGATAAAGAGGCCAGGGCTTTGGATAGATGGGGAAAGAAAGTTTATACTTCCTCCACCCTAGCTATGAGGGCTTTGAATTGCCAGTTTCACATGTTGAAATACCAAAACTATCTCCTTTCACAATTGAAGTCTAAGGTAGATGCTCTGGCGGAAGGTATTGAGTGTAAAGAGTTGCAAGATTTAGTACATGTTTCTGAACAGGTGGGTAAGCATTCTTTGCAATGTGGTTTTGATGCTGTACAGGCCTCGTCTAGGGTGGCTGCCACTGGGTCAGTTCTTCGCAGACACGCCTGGCTGAGGGATCAGAATTTATCTGAACATGTTAAGACAAGGATTTTAGATGCTCCTTTACAATCTGATGTGTTGTTTGGTTCTCCTGTTGAAGCAGTCTTGAAGAAAATGGAAGACAAGGCTAAGTCTATGCAGACTGTTAAAGATTTTTTGCAGGTTCAGCCTCCGAAGTTTAGTAGAAATTGGCCTACCAAGGGGTGGACGTATCCTTCTTATGATTCCCAGTCTAGGGGTAGGTCTAGACGTGGTAGGGGCAGAGCTCAGGGCTCTTTCAGGCCTAGAACAGGGAGTTCACCTGCACAGTCTTCTGGTGAGGGCAGGGGTCAGTCCTTTCGTAAACAGACCCAATGACTTACCTTTTCAACTGCCAGAGCCTACTTGTCTGGCAGCACCTTTGGGAGGAAGGTTGGCACTCTTCAAGGAAAATTGGAGTTTGATTACCCAAGACAGATGGGTACTGGATATCATACACCACGGTTACAGGTTTTATTTCCATACCTTGCCTCCTTTCAAAGGCATGCCAGACGTTCCTCCTCAGCAAAGAATAGAGGCTCACAAACAAATTTCTCTGTTACTTCAAATAGGGGCCATACAGCCGGTCCCTCTCCCAGAAGTGGGCCTAGGATTTTATTCTCGCCTGTTCCTAGTACCAAAGAAAGGGAACACGTGGAGACCAATTTTGGATTTATCTACCCTCAACAGTTATCTGGACATTCCCAAGTTCAAAATGTTGACGTTACAACAGCTTTTACCTCTGCTGGGCAAAGATCATTGGATGGTAACTTTGGATCTCAAGGAGGCTTACCTTCATGTTCCTATCAGACTGAGTTGCAGGAAGTATCTGCGTTTTCGGGCTGGGACTTCTCATTATCAGTTCTCTGCATTGCCCTTTGGCTTATCTACTGCGCCCAGAGTGTTCACGAAAGTTCTGGCTCCAGTGATAGCTTTTCTCAGGCTAAAAGGAATACAGATCTATCCTTACTTGGATGATTGCCTGATTCTGGCTCAAGGAAGGGACAAGCTTCTTCATCATTTGGAATATGTGATAGCAGTGCTAAGATGCCTGGGGTATTCTGTGAACGAAATAAAGTCCAGTCTAGTACCCTCTCAGGACATGTGCTTTCTGGGTGTAAGACTGAATACAGCATCCCAGATGGCCTTTTTGACCCCGGACAAACAAAAGAATCTTTCCCTTTACTTTCGTCAATTATCTCATCAGTCCAGGCTGACTGCAAGGACAGTCCTTCAAGCCTTGGGGTTCATGGCATCTTGTATTCTGGTGCTTCCCAATGCCAAACTGCATATGAGGAAGTTACAATGGTATCTCAAAAATGTATGGACACAGCACTGCCAGAATCTGGACACTGTCATTCAAATAATACCTTGCATTCAAAAGGAATTGTTGTGGTGGGCTCAGGAATGTCACCTAAACAAGGGACTCTCTGTGACCCGGCCAGAGGCGAGTCAGATTTTAACGACAGATGCCTCAGACAAAGCTTGGGGAGCTCATCTGAATGGAAAGTGGATACAAGACAAGTGGCCTGCCAGACTACAACATCTACATATCAATCTGAAGGAGATGTTAGCAGTCCAGTTTGCATTAATAGCTTTCAAGGATTTACTTCTTCCAGGGCAGGTGTTGATTCTAACAGACAACACAACTGTCATGTGGTACATCAACAAGCAAGGGGGAACACATTCTTATCCTCTATGCAGGCAAGCAATGATTTTGTGGGAGACTGCTCTCAGTTTACAGCTAAATCTTCAGGCAAGGTATCTGCCGGGAGCACAGAACTCCTTAGCAGATGTGTTGAGCAGACAAATTATGGATCCCCACGAGTGGAAATTGGATCCTCATGTATTTCATAAATTGACAGTGTCATGGGGAACTCCAGACATAGATCTGTTTGCTTCTCCACTAAACCACCAGCTGCCAAAGTTTTGCACGAAAAGGTTTCATCCCACAGCTTGGAAAGTGGATGCTCTGTCCTTCAATTGGAGCAATCTTCATGTGTATGCCTTTCCACCTCTGCCTCTCCTCCCAAAGGTACTACTAAAGGCCAGACAGGACAAGCCAAGGATGATTTTGATAGCTCCAGATTGGCCTCGACAGCATTGGTACCCATTACTGAGAAGCCTGGTACGGGAGCCTCCATGGCCTTTGCCTTCGATTCCACACCTGTTGTCTCAGGAGGACAGTCATTTGCTCAATGTCAAGCTTCACTCTCTTCATCTAACAGCCTGGCATATTCTGTTTTGAACCATAGTGGGTCTCAACTTCCACAGCAAGTTTTGAATGTTATTTTGGAAGCTAGAAGGCCTAGTACAAGGAAAGTGTACGCAGATAAATGGAAGAGATTTTTATTTTGGAGTGCAGCAAAGGATTTTGATGTTTCTGAGCCTAATTTAAGTGTGGCTCTTCAATATCTTACTGAGTTACTGGACAAAGGTTTGTCCTTCTCTTCTATTAAGGTTCATGCTGCAGCAATTTCGCTCACTATGATTGTGACCCACCATTGTTTTCTCATCCTTTGTTCAAGCAATTTCTTAGAGGGGCAAAGAATATAAGACCCCCAATGAGAGCTCCTACTCCTGCTTGGGATCTCAATTTTGTGTTGGAGAAACTTACTCTACAACCTTTTGAGCCTGCAGCTACTACCGAGTTGAAATATTTATCATGGAAGACTGCTTTTTTGTTGGCCATTACCTCTGCAAGAAGGGTTTCTGAGTTGCAGGCCCTTATGGCGGTTGAGCCTTTCTTAATTTTCCATAAGGATAGGGTATCTTTACGTACTAATCCTTCCTTTATGCCTAAAGTGGTTTCTAGTGTGGCTTTAAACCAAACTATTCATTTGCCTACTTTTTATGCAAACCCCCAAAATAAAGGGGAAAAGATTTTGCACACTTTAGATGTACACAGGCAGTTGCGATATTATTTGGACAGAACAAAAGGGTTCAGGCAGTCTCAGCAGTTATTTGTTTCTTTTGCTTTGAGTTCTCAGGGCAAGCCTGTGTCAAAACAAACTATTTCTAAGTGGATTGGGTTTTGCATTGCTTTCTGTTATTCCCATCATGGCAAGGAGATTCCAGCTGGGATTAGGCCTCATTCCACTAGGGCTACTGCCACTTGACAGCTTTTTTAAGGGGGGTGGCAACTAAAGATATTTTGGAGGCAGCTACTTGGAGTTCAGTACATACTTTTTCTAGGCATTATCACCTTCCACTTTATTCTAAATCTAGGGCTGGTTTTGCCACTGCTATTTTGCAGGGCATTTTGGCAGCTCCTTCTTCCTTATAGTTTGGCCATCCTCCCTTACCTCTGCTTTGGGATTCTACCCAAGTGTAAGGACTGCAGCAATGTGAGATGAAGAACATAGTACAGTTTTGTACCTACCATAAATGTAGATGTTCGAAGATCCACATTGCTGCAGTCCAATTTACCCTCCCTCCTTCCCCTCTGTAGTTAGAGGTGGTTGTGTGGATTGGGTTGTCAGTATGGTGTATGTTGTATATATTGTATATATTGTACATATTTTTAGTGCAAGGGTGGTTGGTTGGTTGTTTGCTGTCTTTTGGTTTTTGACCTTTCCTTTTAGGGTCTTCTGACATCTGGGGCAAGAAAAGACTGAGGATATGACGTCGGTCATGCGCATTTGTACCCTGACGTCCTGATGTCAGTCAAATGCGCCTTGACCGACGTCAGCCTTATACTTTGATATTCGGGCCGACCGAGGACAGCGGACTACCCAAGTGTAAGGACTGCAGCAATGTGGATCTTCGAACATCTACATTTATGGTAGGTACAAAACTGTACTTTTTACTTATAAACAAATATAAATATTTGTGAAGTAGTGATAGTTTGCGTTTGTATGTGCATGTCTGTATATTTGCATACACACGCACACGCACACGCGCACGCGCGTATATATATATATATATATATATATATATATATATATATATATATATCTATAGACAGATACATGAACAGATTTATATATATATATATATATATATATATATATATATATATATATATATATATATATATAGAGAGAGAGAGAGAGAGATATCTTGTATATGTAGGATTCAGTTATGTATGATCAAACATAGTTAATATCAAACCAAAAACACCAACAAAATATTTTCGATCATACATGATTTCAGACAAACAAAATATTGAACTAAAAAGATCAACAAAGGAAAACTATTTCATTTCTTGATTTTAAACCCCCATAACACTAGCCTAAAATTCATCTGAATAGCAGCAATGTCATGAGAGGGTTTTTTAAGGTAAGGTGTAGGGTTATGGTTAGGGGAAGAAGGAGCAGTGTTACACTTAGGTTTAGGTGGAGCCCCCCCCCAGTAATGGGTGCTAACCCTAACACTGCCCCTTCCCCAACTCTAATCCTACACCTTACCTTAATAAAAACCTTCCTGTAACACTGCCACTAAACAAGACATAGACACATAAACATACACAAATGCATACTGACAACATTACATCTATCCCATTACCTAACCCTAAAATATACACACTCACATCCAAACAGACATATGAATCTCTCCTTTATCTCCAGTCCTAACCCTAACTCCCTAACGCATGCACAAACTTCCTAAACCCCTTCAACCCCACTCACATCTCTTGATGAAGCATGCCATCGACATTTGGGCCAGTAGACTATTTGCACCATTGATATTAAACACCACCCCTGCATTTGTCAACTAAATGGACATTTGACACAATGCAGGGGAACTATATATAGACCTCAGCATTGTGAGCACTTTCATGTTTTCATTTTATAGCAAGAAGTATCATGTGCACACTTTTTTGGTCCAAATTGTTAATGCTAATGATCAATGTGACATGTTCACAATTTTTTATGAAAACAAAACAAATTGCTTCACTTATTGACCATCTCATTTTGATCAGGAGACACCCCTAACCTGTTAACTGACTGGGCCTGTTAAATACTGTTTTATATTTATATAAGCATAATATGTATGCATTATTTGAATAATTTATTGCTAAAGAAGTATACATATCTGCAGAACAGTGATAGTTAAACACTTGGTATCAGTGAACCGTTTTCCAGTGTTATGTACATTTATTTGATACCATCAAAACCCAAGTATTTTTGGTCAGCAAATGGCTACCTTGAACATGCCAATAAAAGAACAGCAGAAGTGTTACACTATGGCAGGAGTATAAGACACCTTTAGGTACATGAAGAGATGGACACAGTTGTAGGCAAAATTCAGTTGACAGCATTCATAATAGATGAAAGTAGGTAAATAAAGGAGGGAAAGTAAAGAGAACAGTTACATTCTTGCATCACACATTTTTCTGTTTCATTAGAAAGGAATTAGTTCCAGAAGCACAACCTTCCAAAAGGTAATCAACCACTTCATATATCCACTGGCCAGAGTGCACATTTTTCTATTTTCTGCTTTTCAGCAACATCCATGTCCAGCAATGGCTAATATTATACCTTATAAATATCAGCAAATTTCTGACAGTATTTGGTGAATGTACAAAGTCCGCTGAAAAGAGTGATGATCAGCTGGCAGCACCACAGTGTCCACAAGTCATGCCTTCACTCTTCATTTTAGATAGTGGAGTGATCTATCCTATTGCACGTGTCTTGTGGTAAGCTAGTTGCTGTGGACAGTGTCATCCTGGAGCCACAAGTCAAGTCCTGATGTTATTGAACTTGCACTCAAGGTTGCCTTGTAGACATATTAATGCTCACAAATGCAGACATACTTCTGTGATAGTTCCATATCTGCAGGAAGTACATGAAATGGGTTATGCTAGCACAAGAAAGGCAGTAATAAAGCCTAATGTCATGCTTTCTGAAAAATCACCATCATTTCTGTTATTTATGTGATTTATATGTAGTTTATGAATCACAGCAAGACACTCTTCCATGATTTCACACAAACAGCTTTACAGGTGTTTTGTAGCACTTGACCATACATATTACTTTGATAGCTCATCAAAAACATGTGTATATCATGGTGTAAAAAGGTTATAATACAACAGATTGCTTCAACACCATTCATCACCAATATGAATACTGCAAACATGCGATGACCTGTAGTACCATGGGGCAGTGCATACCTCTGTACTTATGCACTGGTAACACATGGCACCTAGCAAAGAACAAGTGTAGGTGGTGGTGCAGTACTGCTTCGCAGTTCATTACACCATATGCATACACACAGCATACCATGGAAGTATAGGGTAATGCGCACATCTAAACTGATATGACATTGCATGAGACCAAGCAGCAGCCCCTATTGGCATGGCAGCATCAGTATTTACCTCTCAGCAGACAACAGTTGTCAGGGCAGTAGTGATTTTATACCATCCACACTTTGTGTATGTATATGTGTCTATATGGGTTATCTTCACTTCCCCTAAAGCTCATTTGATTGACATTCATTTGACTGAAACCAAATGACTGCCACTTCACTTCCCCTAAAACTCATTTCCCTGACATTTAGTACTGGCAGTGTGTAGAACACTGTAAGGCAAATAAAAGTAGTATGTCCTTATCCCCACTGTAGTGCAACCCTGGAGTTAGTATATATAGTTAGGGGGGTGTGGGGGGCACAACCCCCCCACCTAGTTTGGTTTTACAGAACAATATAAAACCAAAAGCAGAGAATATAAAATATAACTAGGTGGGGGGGCTGTGCCTCCCACACCCCCTAACTATATATACTAACTCCAGGGTCAATAGGAATTTCAAGGGACAAATGCAGAGTTTTCTCCTTGAATTTCTGATTCAGATTCAGAGGAGAGCATGGTATCTGATTTTCTTGTGATAGTTTCTCTTCTTCTTTCTGAGACTGTTTTCAGAATGTGCCAGTGTTATAAGTGGGAGAACACAGAGGTTTTTCAGCCCTTCAGAAAATACTATGAGCAGTTGCAAATGGAATTTCCAGAACCTTCCCCATTCCTCCTGTGCTGTCAGCATTAGAGGATGCGTGTGTCACTACTTGCTTTTTTCCAGTTAGTCTGCTTCCCCTATATAAATTCCTCAGTCTTTTTAAGTTTTTATACACTCATCCCAAACCTCACCTAGCAGCTCTAGCTTTAGTTAATCCTACTGCTGCTAAACATTTAGTTAATTCCAGTTCTACATTTTTTGACAAAGATGGTAAAACAATTGATAAGATTGGGAAAAAAATGTATCTTCTACAACTTTGATTTTCAGAATTTTGAACTGTTAGGCTCACATTAAAGTTTATTCTGACTAATTGTGAAAGTATTAGGAATGTTTTCTCTGCAATTTCTTCTTCTACTTAGGAAAATGTGCTTTAAATGGTTTTGTTTCTTCCATTTTGCAGGTCACAACTCATTGTTTAAAGTGTGTGTATAACGCTGCTCATACTTCTTCAAGGGCTGTGGCCACTAGTACTGTTTTGAGGAGGTTTCTACTGCATTCTCAGAACCTACCAGAAGGTGTGAAAAATTGGGATTTTAAATTCTCCTTTGTTTAGATTTAATTTTTTGGTCCCTCTGCTGCAGAGGTTATCAAAAATGTGATGAGAGGGGTAAACTGATACAGGAGAATCTCAGATTTTCCAGCCCATTTTACTAAATTATCCAGGACTGAACAGGATGCCTTGTACAGCAGTCTGTAAACAAATATTAGTTGTAAGTAGCTTAGCTCATTATCCGCAGACATCCTGTTTAATTTAAGTGCCTTTCATTTTTATCATTACTTGCAGATTTAGCTATTTTTGTTATAAGTAGCAGTCAGTTTTGTTATTACTTATTTTTGGGAATATAATGGCCACAGTGCCATATAATAGTTTGAGCAGGAGTAAAGGTATAGCAGTGTCTTTTCCCAGACTCAGAAGTTAATCAGTTATCTGAAGTAATTCCCTTAACTTTCTTTGGAGGTCTTTAAATATATTGTTTTTCTTTAATGTTGAACATTTTGTTGAAACAAACCCCCTCAGTATTTTTATTGTGTTGTTATGTCCATTGATATTTGAATAGATGTGATGGAATCAGTGAGTTAGCATTTCACCATTGTTTCTGAAGTATTATCAGTTTTGAATTGGGTTGCATTGGTTAGGAGAGTTAAAACTGTGAGATAAAGGTAGGGAGTTATTTGGCTGACTGTGCCAATGTTGAGTCAGTGGCATATGGTATTAACTCAGTACAATTTATATTGTTATGAATGGCATTAGTAAAGATGATGAATAGCAGCAGGCCAGCATGGATCCTTATGGTTCTCGTCACAAACTGAACTTTAACCACTGCAGAGATGGATATTTTTTTCCAGGGATGGCAGCTGCTTCCATTGCTTGATTCAGTATAGGGGCCATTTTAATAATCTGTGCCATGACCCTGTTGTCATTATTCCATACCTTCCAAGCATCACAGCTTGGACCTTCACTACAGTAGAGTTTTCACTGGCAAGCAGTGGTTTGCGAGCCTTCATTTACACTCCTATGACTTCATTTGGTCTCTTGCCCTGCACTTCCTATTTTGAAGGTTCATAGATACTGCTTGGGATTCTCATTCTCTCTTTTTAACCCTGTGTTGATTGGATTAGTCCCACTAGGCCAATGGCTTCCTTTCAGGGGAAACTTGAAAGGATATTCATTCTGACTTGGAAAATTTTGTCCAGGGCACTGGGGAATTTCCCTTACTTGTTTGATTCCATAATTGCGGAAGAGCTAGCCACAATTACATGCACGCGTCTTTGTCCTGGTGCAGTGGCAGCTGGGAGGATGGTGCATGACATGAAGGAGTTGACAGAAAGAGTGGAGGTGAATGCCATCTCACAGCAGGAAGATATTTTCAGAATAATTTGTTTGCCAGATCAGATCCATTGGCAAAAGAAGAGTGTGTGGTGACAACAATCCAGTGGGAGGCTTGCAGGATGATGTATTGCAGGAGATGCTGTTACAAAGTGACCCGGAAAATGGAGAAGACGTATCATGGGGAATTATAATGGATAAAATCCAGAATGAAAAGGCAGGGGAAACATCAAAAAGGGGTAGTGAACCAAATAAAAAAATCAAATGCGGAAACAGTTGGTAGTGTACAGGAACAGAAAGAAAAAAGAAATGATGGTCAAAAAAGAAAGCATTTGGTTAGACTACAAGGCAAAAAGAACACTGAGCTAAATGGATACAAGGTATAGAGCACTGTAGTTTTACCTCTGGGTATCCGAGTACAAGAGATAAGAGCTTTTATTTTTATAAATAGAGACTTTCTGTGACATTTTTCAGGCTGTTCAGGGAATGGAAAACTTTTTGTGTGAATATGAAAAGAGACAAAGTGATAACCCATGGAATAATTATGGGATAAAAGCTTTTTTCACTATCAAAAAAGAGAATTCACCTACAATTTCATACAGAAGTATAAAAAGATACTTTAAAAAGACATTTAAAACATGTTTGCAAAGAGATGATGGGCATTTCAAAAGTCTATGACAGTAGAGGTTTATGGACTAGGGGATGGGATTGTAATGTTGTTTTGAGAATGGAAATGGAAAAGATTGGGCTCATTCCAAGTGTTATAAATGTTGATGGTAATAGGGGTATAGTAATATATTGGGGACGGCCAAAGACATGTTTAGTTTTGCAGGGAAGAATGGCATTTTTTGGGAAAACAGGACATGGTGCAAAAAATGTGAATTAGAATGTTGTAAATGCCCACAAACTGGGCATTTTTGGATGGACAGATAAAAGAGGTTAACAATAGTAAAATAAATGAGAGGATATAGAACAAACTGAAAAAGAATTGAAAATTGAAATTGAAGACAATATAGAAGAAAAATATAAAAATAAAGAACAGGAAGACAGAGAGGAATAGAAAAAGATTCAGAAATTAGTAAAAAGGTTGATATAAACTGGAAAATATTGAAAGGAGAAAAGAACTCTATTGGAAGAAGAGTGAAAGACAGGAAAAAGTTTGAAGGAGTGAATTTAAAAGAAAAAAGAAAGGAAATGGGTAATGAAAATTAAAATGTTTAAATGATTTATCCTAAATTAAGGAACAGACAGAGTAATAATTTAAGAATTCTTTCAGTAAATGTAAATAGCATACAAAATATAGCAAGAATAGGAAGTTTAGAATGGTTTAATGAATTTACGTAGATATAATTGGGTTTACTATCATAATGTGGAATGGCAGTTAACTGAGCATGGCTTTGTCAAATGCGTTGTTTGAACATTTTGTAATGCTGAACTGAAATATTCCGATGTCTTGTTAGCAAGAGTAAGTCTCCATTCACTCATACAAAGTCAGCATTATAAATGGAGACTGCGGTACAGTAAGGATCAGGAAATATACCCTTTTCCTCACTACAGTGTGATCTCAGAGTTGGTATATATCATTTGCAGGGGGTTTGGGGGTGTAGGGGGGGCTTGGCCCCTGCAAAAAACGTAATCCAATGTAGATTTTTGTGTTTGTGTGTGTGTTATTGTTAGATGTTAAAGTGTCTTGACACTCAAACCTTACAGATATGGGCACAAATGAAGAATAAGTGTAACTGAACTGGAGGAGTTGTTTACACTTTCATTGCTTTATGGTAATTCTGAATTATTGCGAATGTCAATCATTGCAGTTTCCATTTTTGACATTCCACCTTACTGGTATTACCAAATTCAACAAATAAAGTTGATATTATGAGTAAAATATATTTTGATATTCAACATTATGATAGTAAACCTGTAATTGTATTAGAAGACATAAGATGTCTAACAGAGGAAGAAGGACTGCAAACAGAAAAAATATGGGATGGAAATATAATATGGAATCTAGGAGATGAACGTTGTGCAGGATTAGCAGTATTATGTAGAACAATGGAAAAGATATTATTATGAATGGGAAGATTAACCATTATTAATGTTAACTGGCAAAAAAAAAATATGTAGAATTATAGCATTATATACATATGTTGTATGCAATGAAAGGGAGAGTTTATGTCAATAATTATTGGAGTATGTAGTAGTAAATATGAATACTATAACAGCAGGAGATTTTAATTGTCATTTAAGAGGCATAAAGAAAAAGGAAAGGATATTAGAAAAATATTTTAATTAATGAAACATGGTAAGTTGGCTATTTGGAAATGAATGTTCTGGACGTATATAAGAGGTGTTCTTAAATCAAAAATAGCTTATTTTATAATATCTGAAGGAATAAGGATAGCAGAAGGGGAAGTAGTTGTAACAGGATAAGATATTGAAGAACATATAACGATAGGAAAAGGAATAGCAATAAATGAGAAAGAATGGAATAAAAAGGGAAAAGAGGAAATAATACATTCATGTTACATTGAAAACATTTTATGTCAATTGGTTGGGATGGTGGATTATATTTAAAATAAATATAAGAGAAGTTTTTTAAAATGGGAAAGGGGAAGTAGAAAAATAGGAAAAGAAAGATATGTAAAACGATATGCTTTTGAAAAGCTAGAGAGGAATGAGAGTGAATATTATGAAAAACAGAGTTATATAAAATAAGTTAAGAAAAGATCGAGAATTTGTTTTATAAACAAAGATATTTATTACAAGGAAAAAAGGAAGAAGTGTCAGCATATCTGGGTAAGACTGTGAAAGAAGACAGTGTGATGAGAGGGATAAAAAATAGGGAGGGGACAATGGAAACTGTGGTTCATTATGTGGAAGAAATTAAAAAAAAAGATTATAAAAAAATATGGAAAGCTAAAGGTTTTTCAGATCAAGCAAATAAGGAAATCGAGAAATAGATTGCAGTGCATGAATCAGATGAAGTTCTTAGACAGGTTAATATAGATTCAGTAGCAGGTGGAGATGGAATAAGATAGAAATGGAATGGAATGGGAGAAAGAGTATTTAGGATGCATGTTAAGTGAATGGTAGAAGATTTTTTGTTTTAAAGAATTATGTAGTGGTATATTAAAATTTATTTGGAAAAGAGGTTGAAAGGAAGATATACAGAACTGGAGTACAACAGTAATAAATAATACAGATTATAATTTTTTATGAAGATAATTCAACAAAGACTGGAAAATATAATGGAAGAAAACTTATATGGAATGAAGGGGAAGGGAAGACGAGAATTATTAATGATAGTAAGAGAAATTGCAGATGATAATGTAAATGGAAGAACTGATGCAAAACTTATGGTAGGTGATATTAATAAAGCATTTCATTTTGTAGAGCATATTTTGGAAAATAGGTTAAAAGGAAGATATAAAGAACTGGAGACTGATAGTAATAAATAATACAGATTATAAAATTGTTATGAAGCTAATTCAACAAAGACTGGAAAATAGGATGGAAAATATAATGGAAGAAAACTTATATGGTGTGAAAGGGAAGGGAAGACAATTATTAATGATAGTAATAGAAATTGCAAATGATATTGTCAATGGAAGGGATGATGCAAAACTTATGTTAGGTGATATTAATAAAGCATTTCATTTAGTAGAGCATAAGACATTACGGAAATTAATAGAGACATACAGTTTTAGTGGTAAAGTTAATAATGTTTGTATGACAGCATATACTAACAATAAGATAATCACTTTGATTAATGGCTGGTTAAGTAAGAAAGTAGGGGCGAGTAGTGGGATAAGACAAGGTTGTCCTATGACTAGTATAATGTTTGCTTTGGTTATAAATATGGTAGTGAATAAGATGGATAGTAAAATGAAGAATACAAGGTATGTAACACAAACAGGTGTACATATTCCAATTTTAATGACTTATTCAGATGATATTGATATTGATATTTGATATGATATACATTTTTTTAAATCTACACTCCCTGGTAGAATATCCCCTCGGTCGTCTGCGTGGTGTGCTGTCCCTTGATGCCTTGTGCTTTGACACAGGCTTTCTTTCCAAAAACTACCTGGCACATCTAAAGAATTTCCGAATTGAACTGAAAGAATACCCAATCGGTATAACCTTCCCTGGACTACCTAGAAGTGCCTCCTACAAGCTCACTGTCTTGAAGCCTTGTGCTGTGACACGGGCTTTCTTTCCAACAGCCACCTGGCACATCTAAAGAATTTCCCAACTGAACTGAAAGAATGCCCAATCTCCTTCCCTGGACTACCTAGAAGTGCCTCCTACAACCTCACTGTGTAGGTGATTACCTACTGATTTTTACTGTAACATTAACATACTATATTGAGTGTTTGTCATATTCCTGTTGTTGGGTCAGCACACCTGTGGACCTACCCCGAGGCCATCCATCCCACTCTTTTTCCCCCTACTACCCAAGCTAGCTCAAAGATTAGGTGCAGTTCCCTATGGGTGCCACTAGAGGGCAGCAAAGCATACGGTTTGTAATCCCTGTATCTTACCTATACACTAAACATCTCCAGAGTAGCTGTATGAACCTATTTTAGCTATCCAACTTTAACATTATACATAGCTAACCCCCCCTGAAAGGATATAGAAGACATTAACCTATAAGTCATTTAGGCAGTAAAACAGAATAGCTAGAAAACTAACTTAGCTTAACTAAAGATTGATGCTATATTATTGCTTATTAAATCCTTTTCCCATAATAAGTAGACATAAAGGACTCCCCTAGTATTTCAAGGAATTGGTGTCTCAAAGAAGTGCCACTTACCTACTCAAAGTCTTGTAAATCGAAGTCTCACTGTAAAACTGATAACCTCCCTGTAGTACCTCTACTACTTAGCTCCTTATGTGAGCCTCTCCTTACTAACAGTGCAAGACCATCCTCATAGGATAGCTTACTTTTTCTTTTTCCCTCCCCCTCCACTGCTTCCGGTGCTTCTGCACCTCCCACCCCTCCTCACTTTCCACCTTAGCCCTGCCTTAGCCTATAAATATTGGTTAGATCCTGTGGCGCCATTTTTTAAATCTACACTCCCTGGAAGAATATCCCCTCGGTCTTCTGCGTGGTGTGTTGTCCGTAAGTTTCTGTTAACGAAATAGAAAACAAAAGAAGCACTCCACGGCTTAGCGGCAACACTTTATTATAGAATAAAAATAGAAATAAAAATAATAAGTTTGCTACTTTCTCTGTATTTGCTGTGACCTAATTGTGTGGTCTCTCTTGGATTTATTAGGTATTGTATAAGTAGGGCAGGTTTTTTTTATGTATAATTGCAATTTCAGCTGCTTCTCGTAGTGCCACTCATGTGAGTTCTGAGCGTCCTTTCCTGGGTGGTGCCCTGGTATTCTCTGACTTAAAATGAGCTGTTTTTAAGACTGATACCCCCTAGGAGCAATATAAGATTGCTCAGTCGTAATTACCTTAGTTATTTTTAATAATTCGTCACTTGCTGTGGCTTGTTAAAATATTTCCTTCTCAACCGCTACCCTGAATGCATGTATACCCTGTAGAACTTCTCAGACGATAAAGATGAACACTTACCTCTGAGGAGGCTGCAGGTAACACAACTCAGAACACAGTTTTTAGCTGTAGCTCTTGTTATATATGCTCAGGCACATAGTGATGGTATTTACTTAAATATTGCTTACTACTTAAATTCATGCCTGATCTGCTCACAGAGCTTAATGCTTTTTCCTAGTCCTGTCTGCTTCACCAGGATTAGTTACACAATTTAAAGCATTTGTGCTTTTCAGTGACATTACAAACAGCACTGATACTTAACTATTCGTTAATCCAAGGTGATATTTTAGCTATCCGATAAAGCCTTCTGGCACTAAAATTAATGTCTGATCTGCTCACAGGGCTCAATGCTTTTCCCTAGTCCTGTCTGCTTCACCAGGATTAGTTACACAATTTAAAAGCATTTGTGCTTTTCAGTGACATTACATTTGGTACTTCTGGATTCATTGTTATGCCAGGGGTTATTTTCTTCAGCTAAATATCTTATCCAGGTTGTGAAATCTGTTAACTTTAACTCCTACTGTACATTTTTTTCCCAAATCGTGTTAGGTACTGCATGTTGTTATCATTACAGGACTTCAGTCCTAGCTCCATAAGCTGTTCAAGTAGGAGTAAACATACAGTACAAAACTGCTGCCGTTATTATGTCTATGCTAATACGCTAGCGAAATAATGTTAAGAAAATATATTAGCAGTCTGGAGGAGGTTAAATGCGTATATATCCTAACATAATGAATGCCATAACAGTCCTATACTGTATTTCTTTGTTTGCTGTTGAACTTTTGCCCACTGAATTTCTGTCTTTCTTAGCCTATATGTATTATTTTTAACAGTTTTATGTATGAATATCTAAGTGTTCCTCACCTCAAGAATGTTCTTGTAGCAGTGTGTGTGGTGCATTGCTTATCAAATTCTCTGTTGTAACAGATAGGCAGCCTTGTCTAATGTTCCTGCTCTCTTATAGAGTCTGGCACTGTACGCTGTTGAGTTTATTCCACCAACTGATTATTGCTTAGTAGTTCATCTAAATGTATTGTTTCTCTCACTAAGACTGATGTGTGTTTTATTTATTTATTTATTTTTTTATTTGTGTGACTTCGTTTTACTATGTTAGAGTCTATATTCTGTCCACTAGTGTTACACTGTAGTGATTCTCTTACTTCACTCAGCTACTTACTTTCACACTACTTCACCATCTCTCCTTCCCTCTACTGCAAGGACATTACCCAGGCAATCTTCATAGTTTTCTCTGTTTTCTCTTACAGGTTGAAGCCTTGTGCTGTGACACGGGCTTTCTTTCCAACAGCTACCTGGCACATCTAAAGAATTTCCCAACTGAACTGAAAGAATACCCAATCGTTATAACCTTCCCTGGGCTACCTAGAAGTGCCTCCTACAACCTCACTGTGTAGGTGATTACCTACTGATCTTTACTGTAACATTAACATACTATATTGAGTGTTTGTCATATTACTATTGTTGGGTCAGCACACTCGTGGACCTACCCCGAGGCCATCCATCCCACTCTTCCCCCCCCCCTACTACCCAAGCTAGCTCAAAGATTAGGTGCAGTTCCTTATGGTTGCCACTAGAGGTCAGCAAAGCATACGGCTTGTAATTCCTGTTGTTGTTGTGTTGTGTCTTTTGGCTTTTCTCGGTTAGGGGTTGCCACAGCGGAACTCCGGTCCGCTAATGATTGGTAGTTAATTTTTACGTGCCGAGTTACCAGCCCTGATGCACAACTTTCAACGAAGGTACGCCCATTCACACGTCTCCACGCAGAAGACGGTCTAGCTGAGAATCAAACCGGACAGCGTCTTACTGTGAGGCTACAATGCTACCGCAGCACCACCACCGCGGATATGGCTTGTAATCCCTGTATCTTACCTATATACTAAACATCTCCAAAGTAGCTGTATGAACCTATTTTAGCTATCCAACCTTAACATTATGCATAGCTAGCCCCCCCCCCGAAAGGATATATAGAAGACATTGGGGAGGGTGGCCTAATGGTTAAGGTGTTTGCCTTACAAACACAAGGTGCAGGGTTTGATTCTCACAAGGGATAATTGGCTAAAAAAATGGCGCGCAAGGGCAAAGTAGCTTTTAGTACTAACCTATGAACCTATGAACCTATGAACCTATAAAAAACAGAATAGCTAGAAAACTAATTTATCTTAACTAAAGATTGATGCTATAATGTGATAGTGTTCAATCTCGCCGTTTGTTCTTACACATGGGTTCGGAGCCGATCCTCGGCTCCGTGCCGGCCTCTTGCAAGCTCTGCATCGAGAAGAAGCTCGAGACAATCTAATACCCACAATCCCCCTCTGCCTTTACCTCAGATCTAGTTTGCCGCTGCTGCGTTCGCATCGCTGGGAGCTAGCTCGAGCGTCTAAAGCTAAGATATAACTTTATTTGTTATATTTTATTGGATTTTCTAATTCTATTTGATATTTCAGTGATATACTGTGTGATTGTGTTGTTGACTGGTTAAATTCTCGGTACCGTTAAGCTGTTTTATCGGTTAGAATTTTTCGGGGCCTACAACCCTTCTTAAATTTAATAGGATTTGACTTTTATACCGGATTTGACAATTTTTTCTCGGATTTGACTACATTACTGGACTTGTCTTTTACTTCTATAATGTCTGATAAGGTAAAATCAGGTTTCAAGCGTTGTCAGTGTGGCCAGAAAATGTCAGTTACTGACAACCATAGTTCCTGCGTCTACTGCCTTGGCCCTCTCCACTTGCAAGAGGACTGTTCCATCTGTCACTCTTTTAGTGGGAGGGTCATGACAGATAGGCGCAGGAAACTAATGGACAGAGGTTTATTGAAACCTTCTTTTCAGGAGGCTCTGGATGCTTCTGACCAGGCATCAAAATCCTCTAAGGAATGGAAGACGTCGGAGCCCAAGTCATCGGCTCCGAGCTCTTCAGCAAAGGTTAGATCACCGGTTCCACAGACTTCGGGGCCGAGTGTTCAACTGGTATCGGTTCCTGAGCCTCGAGTCTTGGAACCGTGATGGAGCTCCCTCCTTCGACCTTATTGAGGTCGGCTCCGTCTTCGGTTCCTTCGACCCGTTCTTCTTCCAAACTCTCTGATATCGATGTGGATCGCATGGTGCAGAAGTTATTGGAGCATTCGGCCCTGTCCAAACTTATTTCGGTTTCCACCCAGTTGGTGTCGAAACTTGAAGGCCTCCCGGTGTCTCCATCCATTCCTCCTCCGAGACCGGTTCAGTCTTTGGAGCCGGAAGAGGCTGATCTACTGATTGTGGAGCCCTCGGGTCCAGAATCGTCTTTTTCTCGGTCTGTTCCTCTCACCTCGACTCCGGACCCGATACCGAGTCTCGAGCCGACGGTCTGTCCTTGGTTCCGGGGCCGAGAGTCGAACCGACGTTCCGGTTCCGACTCTCCCCTCGGGCCTCGGCGGATCGATTCGGCTCCGTCCTCGGGTCGATGCCTTCGTGCCTGTGTCGGGATTCTTCCCATTTCCTCGAACCGGGAGATTCTTCGATGCGGGACCCAGGGCGTTCGACCTAATGAGGAAGGTGTTGTCTACCCAGACAACCACATCAGTGGAAGCAACCTCTCCTCCCCATAAAGGGCCGTTATCCTCCTCTGCACCCACGGCCACATCCAAGCGCCGGGCACCAGTGTCTCAGCCACCCCTGGAGGGTGCCCCTCTTCCTCGAGGCTTCTTCGGATGCTCCCACGAAGAAGTCCCTAGGAAAAGATTGTGTAAGAGGAGACACTTGGATTCTCCACAAGAATCCTTGACATCTGATACTGACTTAGATGAGTCAGAAGGGTCCCCTAAGTCACCTTCAGAAGATGTCTCTTTTCGGACATATTGGAGATCCTGAAACAGAGAGGTGACTGGCAGTCCCTTCCCCCTTCTGAGGATGAGTCAGTTTTGCTGAAGGCATTTGGTGCTCGCCCTTCTTCCTCCTGGGTCACTCCGCCCTTCGAACTAATGGAACTAATTGCTCGAAGGGCGTGGGAGGCTCCTGACACAGTGGAACCAGTCCCAAGGAAACCCAATAAATACATCACGGCACCTCAGGACAAGTCCTACTTAACAAAAGGAGTTCCAGTGGACGCTATGGTGGCAGCGCCATGAAAAAGGAGATGTCGGAGTCTTCTTCATCTGTCCATCCTCCTAATAAAGATTCTAGGACGATGGATAGATACGGGAAGCGCATTTTTAGTTCAGCGGCTTTTTCCATGCGATCCCTGAACTATTTGACCCATTTTACACGTCTACAGAGGGATCTAGTCAAAGAGTTGGGAGATACCCTCCAGGGTACTACAGATGCGGCTGTCTCAGAGAAAGTGACAGCGCAACTTAATACCCTTACATCTATTGTTAACTCATCCATGAGGCTGATTTCCTACGCAGCCGAAGGTTCGAGTAGGGCAGCAGCTTCAGCGATTGCTCTTCGCAGACAATCCTGGATGCGCTTATGTTCCTTTGGAAGCCTTCAAGTCTTCCTTTACTAACACCCCATTTGACGGTGCCACTCTCTTTGGCCCCAAAGTAAAGGAGACCCTTACCCGGTGTGAACAGGAGGGAAAGACTCTGTCTGCTGTCGGAGTCCGTTTTTCCACCCCAACCAGACCGTACCCCAAAGGGCAACGTGGTGGAAAAATGTGGTTTCGAAAACCCCAAGGATCTTTCCCAGGCACACAGGGAGATGCCCTCTAGAGGCAGAGGAGGGGCAGAGGTGGAAGACGCCGCCTGGCGGCAGAGGGGTCCGCAACATCAAGGTGACAGGGAGACACTCCTGGTAAACCTTTCCAGCACTCCTGAGAGGAGGCCCGACTGTCCTGCTCTGGAGGCAGTCGGGGTCGCTAGCTTTATACCCTCAGGCCTGACAAAATATAACTACAGACAAGTGGGTAAAAAGCGTGGTTACCAGAGGTTACAACATACCCTTTCTATCTCATCCCATCCCAAAGAAAAGACTCCCAGATGTACCGCCCCATCTGAGAGCCAGCAGCTATAGAAATTTCAAAGCTGCTAGAAAAAGAGTCATCCAACCAGTCCCAGCGGACCAGCAAGGATTCGGGACTTACTCAAGGTTCTTTTAGTTCCAAAGAAAACGGGGACTGGAGGCCCATTCTGGACCTAAGCTACCTCAATACCTTCGTCAGGAAAGAAAAGTTCGAATGGTCACGCTTCAATCGATCCTTCCATTCTTACAGAAGGACGACTGGATGTGCTCAATAGATCTAGAAGATGCATACTACCACATCAAAATGGCCAGGGCATCCAGAGATCATTTGCGCCCGGCTGGGGCCAGTCACTTTCAATTTCGAGCCCTGCCCTTTGGTCTGACCTCAGCCCCCAGGGTCTTCACCAAATGCATGGCAGTGGTAGCGTCTCACTTGAGACGCCAAGGATTCCAGGTGTTTCCGTGACTGGACGACTGGCTCCTTTCTGCCACCACCCAGCGTCAACTATTACAGGCCAGAGACTTTACTCTTCAACTGTGTGTTCACCTAGGGATTTCCGTAAACTTCAGAAAATCCTTACTTCAGCCATCACAAAATATCTTGTTCATAGGAGCAGAATTAAACACACGTCAGTTAATTCTAAGACTTCCCCCAGAAAAGATACTATCACTTCAGACTCATATACGTCTTCTACTCTTGTCAAGGAAATCTCCTGCAAAACTGGTACTGAAGGTGTTGGGACTCATGTCAGCCTCCCTTATTGCAATACCCTTGGGAAGGCTGCACATGAGAGTCCTACAATGGCTACTGTTTGCACAATGGTCATTTCAACAACTACCTCTAACACACGAGATTCTTATAACGAAGACATGCAAAACAGATCTAAACTGGTGGCTTCAAACGTGCAACCTTTCCAAGGGGAGACCATTTGTGCTACCCACGCCCACAGTTACGGTGACCACGGACGCTTCCCTGATAGGGTGGGGGGGCATCTTTCAGGGACAGACAGTCCAAGGCGAATGGACCAATTTGGAGTACAATCTGCACATCAATGTTCTAGAGTTGAGGGCAGTGTTTCTAGCGTTGCAACACTTTGCTCCCCTTCTTCCTCTGGGAACTATTGCAGTTCAGACGGACAACATGTCTGTAGTCTGGTACATAAACAAGCAAGGGGGAACCAAATCCTATCAGCTATGCAGAGAGGCCATGAGAATCTGGCAGTGGGCGGAGTCCACGGGTCGCTTTCTAATAGCAACGCACATCCCGGGTCATCCAACGTCATAGCCGACAGGCTGAGCAGAGCAATTCTGTTACCGCACGAGTGGTCCCTAAAACAGTCAGTAGCGAAAAGGATTTTTCGCACGTGGGGCCAGCCTTCCTGCGATCTGTTTGCGTCTCCAATGAACGCCAAATGCAGGAGCTACATTGCCCTATTACCCCTCCAGGGAAGTCCCCAGGGACGCACTGGTTCACGATTGGCCCCGGGACTCCTGTACGCATTTCCTCCATTTCCTCTGATACCAAAGTTTCTCCAGAAAGCCAGAAACCTACACAGGACAATAATCCTCATTGCCCCATTCTGGCCTCGTCAAATTTGCTTTCCCTTCCTGAAGACACACTGCATTCGGGGACCCTGGATTCTGGACCCAGAGCCAGATCTATTGACTCACTCGTCAGGGGCTCCCCATCCCGCTCCTGTCCCTCCATCTAGCAGCTTGGCTGCTCCAATTCCCAACTTAGCCAGGTCTGATCTTTTGTCACCAGCAGTTCAGGATATATTGGTGGCTTCTCATAAAGCTTCCACTACTAAAACATATTCTAGTAAATGGAAGCGATTTGTATTCTGGCTTAATACACACCAAGTGGATCCTTTTATAGCTCCTTTGAATAAAATATTAGAGTTTTTAACGGACTTATTCCATCAGGGTGCTTCTCCTGCTACACTAAGAGTTCAATTGGCTGCCATTTCAAATTTCCATGTGGAAGAATGTGGGGCTCCTGTTATGGCCCACAGACTTTGTAAAGCCTTTTAAAAGGGTTTTCATATTAGACCACCAATTAGATCTCCTACGCCACCTTGGAGTCTAAACTTGTTGTTATCTAAATTAATGTTGCCCCCTTTGAACCTGCCTCTTCTTGCCCATTAAAATTTTTGTCCTGGAAGACTCTCTTTTGGTAGCCATTACTTCCGCTAGGCGAGTATCTGAACTTCAGGCTCTCTCCATCAAGCACCCTTATTTGATCTTTCACTCTGACAGAGTTTCTCTTCGAACCAATTCATCCTTCCTCCCTAAAGTGTGTTCTATTAACAATATTAATCAGTCCATTGAATTACCCACTTTCTTCAAAAATCACTCCAACAAAATGGAGTATATGTTACACAAATTAGATGTTCACAGACAACTAAGATTTTACTTGGATAGAACAAAAGATCACAGAAAAACTGATCAACTCTTTGTGGCTTTTGCCG
The DNA here is from genome assembly GCF_019279795.1 of Protopterus annectens. Taxonomy (NCBI): domain Eukaryota; kingdom Metazoa; phylum Chordata; order Ceratodontiformes; family Protopteridae; genus Protopterus; species Protopterus annectens. The sequence goes on along the minus strand of NC_056745.1, from coordinate 953,049,002 downwards.
ATAGCAGGAAAGGACTAGCAGTTACCAAAAGAACTCTTTCTAAGTGGTTAACGGATTGTATAATCTATGTCTACGATTCTTCAAATCAAACTCTTTGCACAAACCCAAAGGACATTCCACAAGGTCAGTGTCTACATCTTTGGCTCATGCAGCCCGCCTACCACTGGACGCTATTTCAGCGGCTGCTACTTGGTCTAAGCCACATACATTCATTTCTCATTATAAGGTAGACAAGGCTTCTAGGGACAGGGCAACCTTTGGTTCCACTGTGCTCAAGAACGTCCTTCCGTGAGTTCCTCAGGAACAAGGAGCTAGGGACGCTACCCATGTGTAAGAACAAACGGCGAGATTGAACACTATCACATATAGAAGTTATGTCCTTACCATAACGTTCCATGTGGAGTGTTCATCTCGCCTTTGTTCTTACATTCCCACCCTCCCGCCCTAAGAAGAACGTTCTTTTGATGCCTGGCCAGGAACATCCTGCTGCTGCTGCTGCAAATATTGTGTACATAGTTGGTATATATATATATATATATGTCTATTTGTCTTTCTATATATATAGTTATGTATATATTCTTATTTCTGGGCATATGTGATGTAAGTATGAATGTGCTCTCTCTGGAGATTGGTTTGCTTGCAAACTAGATCTGAGGTAAAGGCAGAGGGGGATTGTGGGTATTAGATTGTCTCGAGCTTCTTCTCGATGCAGAGCTTGCAAGAGGCCGGCACGGAGCCGAGGATCGGCTCCGAACCCATCTGTAAGAACAAAGGCGAGATGAACACTCCACATGGAACGTTATGGTAAGGACATAACTTCTATTTACTGCTTATTAATTCCTTTTCCTATAATAAGTAGACATAAAGGACTCCCCTAGTATTTCACGGAATTGGTGTCTCAAAGAAGTGCCACTTACCTACTCAAAGTCTTGTAAATCGAAGTCTCACTGTAAAACTGATTACCTCTCAGCACCTCTTAGCTCTGCCCACTCCGTTCGCCCTGCGGACTCGCTCTGCTCCCCTACCCTACCCTCAATTCCCACCCACCCCCAGGGGTCCTAACCTTATACTTCCTAAACCACACCCTCTCTCATATCCAGCCTATCCCTAGCTCAAATCAATCAATTAACCTTAGCCACACCCATCCTTTCATAACTTTTCCTCTACTTTCTGTCCTTTGCTACTCTACTTTCAACAACTTCTCTACCCTTAGCATTTTTTCTTCTCTACTACCCTAACTTAACTTTGTACTACTTTAGACAACTTCTTTACCCTTAAAAGTTCTTAATTTCTACTACCGTACATTAATATTAAACAACTTCTCTACCCATAACAATACCCTTAACATTAAACAACTTCTCTACCCTTTGCCTTTCTCATTCATTACTACCATACCTAACTTTCTCATTCATTACTACCATACCTAACTTTATTCTACTTAGACAACTTCTCTACCTATAGCACCTTCTTCTCTACTACCCTATCTTAACTTTATATCTCTTACTATTCTATCCTAGCCCTGTCTGGCAGTAATAGTACACATATACATAGTAATATGTCTAAAACAACAACAGCTATCCTAACCATGGTAATACTCTCAGCCACCCTTATTCCTCTCCTTACCACTACCTATCTCCTCACCTCTTTTGAAATGGTGAATTACTATCATTTCAGCTACTCTCCTAAACAAACAACTATACATTATAATACACTTACCCATTCCCAAATAAACATCACTTCCACTTCCTGCTACTTGCTAGTTAAATATCATCGACTTACACCCATTAAATTAAACCATCCCACTGTAAAAAAAAATTGAAATATCTACCTAGCCTTAATTCTAACCGACTTTGTACACTAAAATCCCCCACCATAAAAGATGGTGACATCCACCCTAACCCAGGCCCTTCTAATCGCTCTACTATAGCAATTCTTTGTACCTCTCCCAACACCCTTACTACCCAGACCAGTCTCTCCAACTCCTTACAAATAGGTCATTTCAATATCTGCAGTATTAACAACAAAGTTGCCCATCTCCATGCCCTTCTTGATATTCATTCCTTTGACATCCTCTGTCTTACAGAAACCTGGTTAAAACCCACAACAAGTGATAATGAAATAATTCTCCCAGGTTACAATATACTGAGACACGACAGAGTTAAATGCAAGGAGGGAGGAGTAGCACTACTGTATAGAAATGAGCTACACATCTCCTCTATACCTTGTAACCCACCTCAAGATAGTAAAGTTGAACTCTTAATCTCTAGATTCCAACTCAACCCTAGCAAAGCAATATACATAATCTGTATATACCTACCCCCAGGTAATAACATTACTACAATAGAGGATACCCTATGCTGGATATTTACTACTTACCCACAAGAAACTATTATTCTAGGCGATTTCAATACTGACTGGAATAGTATCAATACATATAATCCTTCTTCTCATATTAATTTGCATGGCTTTAACCAAACAATCACCACCACTACTAGAATTAACAAGCCAAATAAAAAAGAAACTATCCTAGACTGGATTCTAATCAATAAACAAGAACATACTTATAAAGTAGGAACCTTGCCTGATGATGTAAGTGATCACATGCTTACTTACATCATAAGACAAAAGAATGACATTACCAACTGTAGGATTTTCCAAACCAACAAACACTTTAACCCCGTATTATTTCTAACAGAACTTAGTGCCTGTGACTGGAACCCACTAAAAAATCTCCCTCTTGAAGAGGCCACTATATATTTCAATAACAAATTCTTAACAATCCTCAACAGGCATGCACCCAAACAATCTATTAGAATCAAGTCCAAACCTGCCCCCTGGCTCTCAAAAGATATGAGGCAAAAGATATTACTTAGAAATAAATCCTGGGCTAAGTGGAGAGCATCCAGAAATACCTCTGTATAACAAACCTTTAGACAGTTGAGAAACACTACAAAAAAGCAATACTCTCTGACAAAAAAATCTACTATTGTAAATTGCAGCAAACTCACCACAATAATCCACAAAAATTCTGGTCAAGCTTAAATAACCTCCTTCGTCCTGGCCACTCTAGCACACCTTCCCCTCTAGGGTTAGAAAACAATACCTCCCATCAAACTGCCAATGCCTTTAATACCTTTTTCACAGGTGCCATACAATCTCTAGCCAATCAACTAGCCACAGACAACTCAGATCTAACTAACTCTCCACCTGATCCTCGGCCAACTTTCCAACTACAACCCATTTCTACCTCTTATATCCAAAAACTTATCCACAAACTTAAGCCTTGTACCCCCTCTGCTGATGAGTTACCACCTGAATACCTTCAACAAGCAGCTAAAGTAGTTGCCTATCCTATATCCATCCTGATAAATCGTACCATAACTGAAGGAATCATTCCAGATCTCTGGAAATCTCCCACATTATCCCCTTACATAAAGGAAGTAACTCTAACGACTATTCTAACTACAGGCCTATAGCACTCCTCTTACCGTTAGCAAAGATTATGGAGAAATGCATCCACCATCAGCTAATGGACTATTTAACTCAACATAACATTCTAGCAAACTACCAGCACGGTTTCAGGCCTTTTCATAGTACCACCTCAGCTCTCCTATCCTTCACCAACTCCATTAACAACAACCGTAATAACAACACCCTCTCATCAGCACTCTTTATCGACCTGTCAAAAGCCTTTGACATGGTTAACCACCCCCTACTCATAAATATTCTGTCATCCCTCTCTCTAGATGCCAAAGCAATTCTCTGGTTCAAGTCCTACCTGAGTAACAGACAACAGGCAGTTCTTTGGGAGAATCAACTATCGTCCCACCTGCCAGTCTCCCTTGGAGTCCCTTAGTGCTCTATTGTGGGTTCTCTTCTTTTCTCTTTATTCATCAATGACCTTCATGTAGCTATCCCTCAAGCCACCTGTATACAATATGCTGATGACTCTACAATCATATGCTCTGTCAACTCTGTATCTGAACTTCAATCTTTAACCCAGACAGCTTTCAACACAGTAGAGTCATGGTTCTTGAAATGGCTCCTTCTTTTGAACACCAAAAAGACCAAGCTGCTACTGTTTACACCAAACAGTAAGTCCTTCCCCATAGATTTTTCCATCCGATCCAATAACGGCACCCTTATATCCCCCGACTCTACCACCAAACTATTAGGAATCACAATTGATAATAACCTAACCTTTGATAATCACGTTAATAACACCATTAAATCTGTAAATAAAAAACTGGGCTCCCTATATAGGATAAAACCCTTCTTAACTCCAACAGCCAGAACTACTGTTGCCCACTCCCATCTAATTTCAACTCTTCTTTATGCTGCACCCATTTACACAAATCTAAAAAAAATAATCTTACTAAACTAACTCATACAATAGTATTGCTAGATTTGTCACTGGAAACTCATATAGAACTCATCACTGTCTTAACCTTCAACAGCTAGACTGGCTCAAACTAAAAAATATTCTGATACTTTCCCAACTTACCATTGTTCATAAGATTTTCTACCAACCCAATAACACACCAATACTGAACAACCTTATAACACTCTATAGAAATCTTAATTCCTTACACTCTTCCAACAAACTTCTAGCTACCACCACCAAGTGTAATAACTTGGCTGGGGACTCCTTGTTCTCCAATACTGCTGGAAAACAATGGAACCTCATGCCATCTGACCTAACCTCACTACCCTCCCTGCCAGTCTTTAAACAAAGTCTTAAGAAACACCTTAAAACTCACTGGCTCTGCCCTTGCTGTTACCCAGACTAATCTTCTGGATTTTTCTGCTGCTATCTCTACACTTCCTACTTTCTTCCACTCTTTGTTGCCTTCCCCTCTGAAGTTGTAGCACCTATATGTACTCTGAACTATGTAGATTTTGTATGTATCCTTGAAAGTGGTTTTCTTGTCTATCTTTATACTTCCTCCTTTTTCTACTACTATCGCTTACCCACTTGGAAGTAGTAACTGACTGGAGTAAACTAGAATAACCGATTATATGAATGTATCTTAATGTTTTGGTAATTGCCTTAGATATTCATACTGTAAAAATTATTTGTAGGTGCATTATGTTTTAATGTAATTTGTTTCATACTTTTACCCAATATTCAATTTGTAATACTTTTTATTGTATATTGTATAACGTCTTTGTTTGTTTATCTGTGGAGCTTTTCTCCCCCGGGCCTCTACTGAAAATGGATATATATCCAGCTGGACCAGCCCGGTCAACAAATGTAAAATAAAATAAAAATAAAATAATATTGTTATAATTACTAGAAATAATTTACGGATGAAGGAAGCAATATTTTATATGGTATATTGCTTAAAAGAAATAGGTATGACATTAAATAAGGATAAAAGTAAAGATTTGAGGGATGAGATAAAAATAGGAGGAATACGATATGCAATGAAAGAAATATTAGTACTGGGAATACATTTTAGTAATAAAAGAATATGTGAGGCATAATGGAAAAATTTGTTACAAGAACTGAAAGAATTGTGTTGTTTACAGAGAACATATATATTATCCTATAGGAAAAAAAAGCTAATTTGATAAATTCAGTATTAACGGAAAATAGTGGATTTATCAAGTGTGTATATATGATTCCAAGAAGACATGAAAAACAAGTATTAGAAGTTATATATTCACTTTTATATGGGGATCTAGACTAAATCCGGTTAAGAGAGTAGTGTTATAGATGGATAAAGACAAAGTGGGATTAGGATTATTAAATCCAGTAATATTTGCACCTTCATTAAATTTATATAAAGTGTTTAGAAGAATAAATGAAGAAATGAAAAACTAGTAGTAAGACTGTTTAAATGTAAATATGAAAATATTTGGGAGGCAACAAGAAATAATAGAGAAAAATGTGTTAATGAAATAAAAAAAATATCAAGAAAAAATGTGGAAGATAAAGATTGATCAGATAGAAGAATATTTAAAAAATATGGTATAGGAATATAATGATACAGAATAATTGTGTTTTCTTTTGGAAACCTTTACCATAAGAAGAAATTATGGCTATAAAGGAGGCAACAAGTGGTGTAGTAATAAAGAAGAATGTCATGATTTTCTATTGAGATTGGAAATAAAGAAGTTGCCAGTAAAATCATATATGCCTTATAAAGAGAAAAGTGAGAAGATATGTTTGTACTGTAGTGAAGAAGAAACCACAGAACACATTCTTTCTAAAGTGTAAGAGTACAGAAATTATGGGAAAAATTATATGAACATTTTTTTCAGAATTAAAAAAATAGTAATGACATATACATGGATATGATTGAATATGGGTATTATAAGAATAGAAACCAAAAGTATATGATGAGAATAGACAAAGGGTTATTTTATGTAATATGGGCAATTTTGAATGAGAGATTAAATGAAATTATGTTGAATGGAAAAGGGATATTTTTAGTGACATTTAAGGAAAATCAGTTTGTGGTTATGGAAAAAAGAGTGGGGGATAGTTTAAAGAAAAATACAACAAGATAAAAATAGAATGTATAAATAAGTACTTATATGAATGTTTTGAGTAAATTCTTATAAACCTATAGAATTGTGTAAAAATACAAATATGCAAATATGTTAATAATGTCATGTAAATTACATGTAAATAAGGGACCTGTACTTTTTTTTGTTAAGTTCCATGGGATCCCATATCCATCTGCGCTACCACTAGGTCAGGCAGATGGGGTGGTTTAATGTCTCATCTGAAGTACAGCACAGTAAGGAGTGCAGCACTCCCCTTACACTGCACTGCAGTGTCAGTATGGAAAAGTTAATCCAAGCACCTGGGTTCTAATAGAACCCACAGCCTTCTTAGCCCCAGCACCAAAGTTGAGTGTGCTACCCATTGAGCCACTGACATTCTTTCTAACTGTACTCTTCTGTAGATGGCATCTCAAATTGTTTTGTAATAGTATATGAGTTTGCTGACTATATCAGGAGCTCTTGAAGTTTGTTACCATATTTAACTTTTCAGTCGCCTTCTTTGTTTGTGTTGGATGGCTACTTTAGCTTCTTCAGACGGAGTTTCCTCTGCATTACAGTGTAACATTTTTTCATAGATGCTGCTTTCCAATGTTGTAAGGAAATCAGAATTGAAGATCATGGTGCCAGTTGTACCTCTCAGTCTGCTACAATGATGCCAAAATATGCATCAGTTCTGGGGGGTGGGAGCTTGAGACTTTTGAAGGCATTCATTTAAATGCTGTAAGGAAGGAGAGCATAGGTACTACCCACTGTATAAAGCCCTTTCAAAGAATGGTCATATTTACAAACTTGTTCACATCTCCCTACTTTTACCTGGCCCCATGGCATAGAGGGAAAAATCCCTTAATGCACTCCAGACAATCAATGTTTGACTAGAGTAATGGATCCTGGAGAAGCCAGGCAGAGGAGGATGGGCATGAGCAGCCAATGTTGGCTCCTGCATCCTGGGAGTAGGGAGAATGCTTAGGTTCACTGCAATAATGGCATAAGAGCCTGGACAGATGCAAGAAGTATACCCCTTTGTTGGGAGGTTACACATGCATGGAAGGGTACATGCATCTCCTGAATGCAGTGATTGTGACGCTTGCAAGGCTACTGCAGGTCGGGGATGTGGTTAGGGCACACTCCCTGTCAGCAGTCCGAGGCTTCATTAACCTCTGCTTTCGCTTCTTACAAGAGACCTGTCTTGTAGCCCTTATTGGCTATTAACAAAACCTCACCATAAGACAAAGTGTATTATTCTAAAGCCTGTTTGCGATGCTACCAAATGTAATTGATGATCTGATGTTGCCATCCTTCATTTATCCTTGACCTATGGGACTCTGTTCCGAGACTCAGAACCAGCTCTGTCATTACAACAGCTTGCACGAACCAAAAACTCCCAAGTCAAGTACCTATCCAGAATGTTTCTCTCTAAATTACCTCAGACTGAGTTTGCAGCTATAATACAAAACTTGGAAAAAGAAAGTACTATAACCATTGAAGAGGCTATGTCCAAGGTGATACATGAGGAGACCGATTTCAGAGCTAAGATCCGTTCCTGAAAGAGTCTGAAGGAGGGTGGGCTGTCAAGGATAAATGAAGATTGACAACACAGATGGAACATTATGGTGAGCACATAACTTCTTTATCTGAAGTTGTCCATCTTCATTTATCCTTGACCTATTGGACAGAGTCCCCAGCTACCTTACATCTTGGGAGGCCTTATGGAAGGATATTCCTGAGTACCATAGAACCAAATGACGTTCTTCCCCTGGAGACCAGATCCACTTTGTAATGAGTAATAAATGTATGTGGTGAAGCCCACGTTCCAGCTGCACATATATTATCTATGGAAGCCTTGGAATGAAAAACAGCCGAAGTGGCTATAGCTCTTGTGGAGTGTGCTCTAACTGGGGCTGCCAATTTGAAGTTTTTCCTGTTATAGACAAAGGTAATGCATTCTCTTAACCACTTAGATAACATGACCTTTGAAAATTATTTACTTATGGAAGGACCTGAAATGAAAACGACTGGTCAGACTTTATGAAATCTTTAGTTCTATCGAGATAAAAACACAATTGTCTGCGTGCATTCTCCCTTGTTGAAAAAATTAGGGAAGAATAAAGGCAGTTCAATGGATTGATTAATGTTTTTTTCAGATACAAACTTTGGTAGAAAGGATGGCTTGGTTCTCAGGGAAACCCTGTCTTTATGAAAAATCAAATATGAAGGTTTTGAAGATAAAGCTTGAATCTCTGAAATCCTCCTAGCAGATGTAATGGCTATTAAGAAAATGGTCTTCCATGAAAGAAATTTCAAATCACAGGTAGCCACTGCTCAAATGGGGATTGGACCAGGGATTGCAGAGCCATAGTTAGATTCCAGGAAATGAGGGGTTCCTATAAGGAGGCCTTAACCTTAATGTTCCCTTTAGGAAAAAATTTGCACAGTCTATATGACATTAAAGCTTGTCCTTTAAAAACCATTATGGAAATTAGAAATAGCGGCAAGCTGAACTCTGATGGTAGAATAAGAAGCTTTCTGTTCGAAAAGTGTAGATAAAAATTGCAAAACCTCTTCAACTGTTGCCAAGAAAGGAATAAGTTTATCATCATGTGCCCATAAGGAAAATCTTTTCCATTTGCTGAGGTAGTTTCTCCTTGTAGAAGAGTTATGGAAAGCTAGCAACATTTTTCAAACTGGAGAAGATAAGTTATTTTGCCTGGCAGTCAGTAGAACTGGAGTAACCAAGCTGTAAGCTTGAGGTTTTTCAGATTGGGGTTAACTGGTTCCTTTGGATGGGACAGGAGATCTGGATCCAGGTCCAGAGTCCACAGACATTGAAGTAGGTATGGCCAAAGAAAGGAGAACCAAACTTGTTGAGGCCAAAAAGGGGCTATGAGTATCACTTTGCTCTTCAACCTTATGGCTTTCTTCAAGAAAAGGGGTATCAGAGGAATGAAGGGAAAGGCATAGAGTAGTCTCAGGGCTAAGCGTGAAGGAGAGCATCTCTCAGGGACTTCCCCTGAGGGGAGATTAGGCCAAAGTAGCTGCTGCACTTGTTCTGAGGGGATGCAAATAGATCACAGCAAGAAAACCCAAGGGCCTTTTCAAGGATAAATGAAGATTGACAACAGCGATGGAACTTTATGGTGAGTACATAGCTTCTTTTTATATTTTATTTAATTTCTGACTGATTGTGTACCTGCATGTATTGCCCCACACCTTTTTTCCAGTTGTTTTTTCTTTTCATCTTCTGTAATTGCAGAAGGAAGGTAGTTGTGCTTGTTGATCTTTACCATTTTATAAATTATGCAGTCTTTGGTTCTTACATTCAGTGAGATTGTGTCTCCTGCTGTCTAAAAATGTGTCTGCTATGTTTTTGTCCATGTGTATGCTGTTGGATCCATTCATGTCCATGGGAATAGCAAGGTGAAGAGGTAGTCCATTAGCCTATTTTCTCTTTTTTCATTCTGTTACTGATTACTGGCCTCAAACAAATGCCCTACACTGACCGTTTCAAAAAACTCCAGCTTTACTCCGTAGCATATCACCTACTCTGAGGGGATCTCTGCCTAACATATAAAGCTATGTCAAACCCAGAGCTGTTGGACATGCTACACCTAAAGAAATCCCAATCCCTCTGAGCTACATGCTCTAGGGACCTAAACCTTGTCACCACAATAAGCAGGACATGCTGGAGGGATATATTCCTGTCCCAGAGACTTCCCATACTCTGGAACAGGCTACCCATCCATGTCGAGCAAAGTTCTTCATTAGCACTGTTCAAGAAAAATCTTGATGAGTGGATGGGAAATAGGAAATTCACCCCGGGGATCACTTCTGTGTCTCTGCTCAACACTGGCACAGGAAAATAACTGTCTTGGGTGGCGTAAGCCAGAGAACCTTGTTGGCTAGGCTTATGTAGGTCCTTGGGCCGATAGCCTAGTACCTACCTATGAACCTATGTTTGAGATTTTAAAGCGTATTGTATATACTACAGATAATTTCTAAGCTAGATGACAGTAACGGTCAGCTCATGCTACAAGGGACACCGGTGCATATTATGTACATTTTATACATGCCTAGTTTATCACAGTACCCCTTTCTTGGCCATGAAAGGATCCCCCCCCACATACACACACCCACACCATGTGTTAAATTCTCTCAGGCAACAAGCTAAAAATCCTGTCCTTCATTATTTCAGTTGATTAATGTCATCAAAAGAGCATACTAGCGAATATTCTGATTTGGCAACATAGTAAAGGCTATTTTACTTTGCAAATCTGTCAGCATTTGTTAGTATCTCTAAATTGGTATTTAGGTATTACTTTTTAATAGCAGCGGCATAGTGGTGCATCAGTTAGCATTGGTTCCAGACTGGGGTACCTTCTCTGCAGTCAGTACGGGCTCCCTTTATCTTTGTGCATTTTTTCCTCTGCATAGGTAGTGTTTCTGTCATGACAAAGATCATTCAGAATTTAAAACCAGTTCATGAAAATCACTGTTTCTTCCTTTTGGAAGGCATTCATACTAGCATTGTTTAGCAGACTGCAGAAGTCTGCTTCTTACTGTTCCTGGCATGATAAACCGTGGCCAGAGCATGGCAAAGATATTCACAAGACATGTTTGTAGCAATAAAATGACTACCTGTAGGGGGTCTTACCCATGGTAATTTGGACTTGGAGTAGCTGCATAGAGTTTTCTTATCTAACTAGTCTAGAGGTAAAAGCAATGTTCCTACTGATTTTAAAATAAGCAATAATACCCTAAGTACCAATTCAGTAGTGAGAGACCTGACAACACAAGTTGACTGTGACCTCAACTTTGACCAACAAGTGTCTACTGTGGTGAGGAAGGCATTCTACATCATTCACCTGATTAGCAAAGGCATCGCCCCAAGAGCAAAAGAGATTATAACTCCCTTCTTCACGTCCTTCATCAGGCCTATTATTGAATATAATGCTCCCTGTGGTATGTACCATACCAGACACCTGCAGCAACTTGAGAGACCTCAAAGATTTCTAATAAAGAAAATTCAGGATCTCCAGCACATGTCTTATACAGATAGACTGAAGCTGCTGTCACTGTAGTCAGCAGCGTATAGACTAATCAGAGGCTACTTATGTCTGGTTTACAGGGCTATCTCTGACCCAAATCTAATGGAAATGCTGCACATCTGTAAGTCAAATTGGACTAGAGTCACCAGTTCCAGGGACCAAACTTTAGCCTGCGATATAAACAGGACCTGCTGGAGAGACAGACATATCTCTCAGAGGGTGCCACTTCTCTGCAATAGCATTCCATTCCATATCAATCAGAGCACCTCCATGACCCTGTTTAAGCGCATCCTGGACAACTGGATGGGAAACCATACATTTCTGCTGGGGATTGCCCCAGTTTCTCTTCTGGATATGGGTAGTCCTTGCTAGACAAATGTTGGGCATAGATGATGTGTCTCGTCTAGTATCATATTGGGATTTAACGGCTAGGCTTGTAAAGACCCTTGGGTCAGTAGCCTAGTAAGATCCTTATAAACCTTTGAACCTATGTGCTTAACATGTCCATTACAAACTGGAAAAATACAGTTTATCACAACTGTTTCATTGAAATACTTCTAAGATGACAGAACCCTCTGGCTAATCCATGCCAATAGGGGAGACCTCCCTCCACAATGAGTCTAACATAGCCCATTCTCAATAGTTCTTATGGACACTTGCGTGTCTTGGGAGTTCATATACTAGACAGATTTCTATTCAGTGACTTCTGTGATGACACTGTCTTAAAAATGCTTTTATTTTTTTTTTTAATTAAAAGAATAATTTGAAGTCGTTGCAGGTTACGTGACCCTGACACACCCTTAGGCATGTGTGTGTGTGTTTGCAGAGTTTTGTAATTTTGTTGAAATAACCTAAAGCAGCCATGTACATAGTAGCTTTTAACAGTGCTCCAATTAATTTAATATGTTCTTAGTCAGTCTGTTAAGTTTGCAGTTGAAAACTGGAACGGGCACTCTAATACTGTTTGTATTTTCCTTTTCCTTTTTTCCTTAACTCCATAAAGCATCGTCAGAATCACCAGCAGTCACAGGTGACACTGAGACAATAACACTAAACACTGGGGCACTACAAACATTTGAAATTCTTCCAGTAAGTAAATTTGTCTTACTTTATAACTTTTTTCTCAAAGCTGTGTGAACTGAAAATGTACTAAGAAGGTCAATGTTGAAATCCCACATCTTTCCCCACCCTAGTGGCCCTTTTATGATAAAAACGTGAGTGCCTACAAGACTGTGCATTACAGAGCTAAGAACTGCATACAATTGCAAAAGAAAAGTTGTGGTCAGAGCCAGTATATGTTATTCTTTGGAGAGGTTCACTTTAACAGTAAATCATAACATTTGTATTTACTTACCTCGTGTGTGTCTTCTAACAGGAATTAGAAGGCAGTGGCATTTGTGAGGAGCCAATGAAGACCTTTTATTTGCTAGATACTGGCTTAAGTTGGGATGAGACTCTCTCATATATCTTACATTGTTGAAGATGTCCTTCTATTCCTCTGTTGCAGTATTCTTTACATGAGAAAGTTGCCTGCCTCAACAACCAGACGTTGGCCAGTATACAAAAGACTTTTACTACTTAGAGGTACGTGGTACATCACATGTAGGCTGCTGTCAGACATAGGCCATAAAAGTGATGTATGCATGCAACATCCTCAGAACTTCTTTGCTGCCAGTCGGACACTTCACCCTTATGTACTAATGTATGTTTGCCAAAGTGGTTACTGTCTCAGTATTTCAGATAAGTATTGCATTGGGGAATCCTTTCTTTACATTTTTCATTGTGGTTAGGTTTAATGTCATCCAAGAAAGGCAAATGTCAATGTGGATGTCAGATTACACATAAAGACAATCATCAACAGTGCTTTTTTTGTCTTGGGCCTACCCACAATCATAAATCTTGTTCAGTCTGCCAGGCCTTTGTGCCTAAAACTTTGAGAAGTAGGTTAGCTTCTCTTTCTATTAATTTCAGCATAATCAGCACTTATAATCAGTACAAGAAACTCCTTGTGAAAAGCACTATGGAGGGTTCCTCAGGGCCTGATGCTGAGTTGCTTGTGAAGAGAAAGGCCAAGAAGCCTAGGCCTGAAACTTCAGCTGCACCTCCTGTGGTGGACATCTCTCCCAAGGCAGTTGCTAGCCTGGAGAAATATTGACCCCTACATCCAATACACAGGCCAAGCCCATAAAGGACGCTGCCTTGAATTAGGATGATAGCATGTCTATGGAGGTACCACAGGCATCCAGTGTAAATGTTCAGGGGGTAGCCTAGACTTGTGACTACTGAAGACCCTAGGGGGATCTGCCAAATAGTTAGGGAGGATGTTGATTCTGACATCATTTAAAGCCAGGCCTGCACCTGGTCCCCCGACATTACACAGAGCTGATCTGCATGCTAAGAAAAAACAAAAAACTAAGCATTTGACTCCTAGCAGTGACCCACTACAGGATTAGAAAAATTTTACACAGGGTATTTTTAATGCCCTTATGTCTCTTAGGCCTCCTGCTGGGGTTTCAATACCGGCCACAACCTAGGTTTCTGCCTATCAGAAGAGGGTTAGAGAAGAGGCTTCTTCCAAAGAGGAGGAATCCTTAGAGGATGAGTCATTAGCTTATTCATCTCAGATCCCCTCCCTGTTGGATTATGTTTCCCTGGAGAAGGACTCCAATGCTACCAACTCCCCAGTGGAGGAAATTACTTTCAGTGAGACCTTGGATAAGATGAGGGAACATTTTAAATGAGACAGTTGTCAGATGTCTGAAGTTCAAAAATGGTACTATGAACTTCTTCAGGTGGATATTCCCAGTTCTTCAGCCATACCTACTGTCCTTCCTGTCTTCTTAGATGCATTTGCATCTTCAAGTAAAAACCTGAACTCTCAGCCTCCAGCACCTAAGAAACAAGACAAATTCTACAACGTGCCTGAAGACTGTACGTTTCTTTTCAAAGCCCCTTCTGCTTACCCCTCTGTCATTGTTGTGGCTTCTGATAAGCCCTATAGGTTATTTCGCTCCACTACCTTCTTCCCTCTGACAAAGATAGCAGACATATGGAGAGGTTAGGAAAAAAAGTATACAGTTCCATCCTTGCCATTAGGGCTATCAATTTTCAGGCACATATGACTAAATACACCTTGGAACTCTTGTCCCAACTTTCTAGGTTCATAGGTAGGTACTAGACTATTGGCCCTAGGACCTATACAAGCCTAGCCAAAAATGTACCCTGGCTTTCGCCACCCAAGAAAATAATTTTCCTGTGCCCCTGTCAAGCAGAACCACAGAAGTGATCCCCGGGGTGAATTTCCTATTACCCATCCAATCATCAAGATTTTTCTTGAAGAGTGCTAATGAGAAGCTCTGTTTGACATAGATAGGTAGTCTGTTCCAGAGTATGGGAAGTCTCTGAGACAGGAATCTATCCCTCCAGCATGTTCTGATTATTGTGGTGACAAGGTTTAGGTCCCTAGAGCGTGTAGCTCGGAGGGATTGGTATTTCTTTAAGTGGAGCATGTCTAACAGTTCTGGGTTTGACATAGCTTTGTATGTTAGGCAGAGATCGCGACGCAGTAAAGCTGGAGTTTTTTGAGACGGTCTGCATAAGGCATCTGTTTGAGGCCAGTAATCCTCTTTGTGAGGTATTTTTGCGGCCTTTCCAGTTGTTGTAGATGTCTTGTGAGGTACATACCAAAAGGGGCATTGTACTCTATAATGGGTCTAATGAGTGATGAGTAGAGGGGAACAATGACCTCTTTTTTTTCTGGATGAGAAACCTTTTGTGATGAGGTGTGCCATGTAGAAGGATTTCCTGACCACTTTGGCGATGTGATTATCAAAGGAGAGACTACTGTCCACCTGTGTCCCAAGCTCTCTTATCACACTTTCGGTGTTAAGTAGACTACCACCTATGTGGTAGTTCATGGGTACAGAATTTTTACCAAAGGGGATGACAATGCACTTTTTCACATTGAGCTTGAGACCATGTCTTTGACACCAGGCATCTGTCTCAGTGAGGCCCTTTTGTAGGATGTCCACATCGTTAGGAGTTTCAATTATGGCTCCTAGTTTGCAGTCATCTGCAAATTTAGTTAGCCAAAGACCTTCTGTCTTAGCCTGTACTTCAGAGAGGTAGATACCAAACAGGAGAGGACCCAGGACTGAACCCTGTGGTACTCCACTTGTCACTGGTCTGAAGTCTGATTTGAAGTCTACTTTCACAGTGTTTGTTCTTTCAGTAAGCCAGTTGACAGCCCATCTTGTGACATAGGGATTTATACCTAGTTTAGTGAGTTTATCTACAATTCCAGAGTGGGGGATGGTGTTGAATGCCTTGGCGAGATCTAGATAGGCTGTGTGAACCACCTTACCCTCATCTATGGCTTTGGTGACTACTTCAAAGAAGTCTGTCAGGTTTAGGAGACATGATCTGCCTTTTACAAACCCAAACTGTGTGGGGTTCAGGGTTTGGAGATCTCCAATGTCTTTGTTTATGAGTTCCATGATGATATGTTCCATGGCCTTGCAGACTAGGCTCGTCAGGCTAATGGGGTGGTAGTTCCCGGGGTCTGTTGTGGCCCCCCCATTGTGGAGTGGGATAACTGTCGTGGTGCGCCATTCAATGGGCACAAAGCCTGAGGTGAGGCTATGATTGAACATGGTACTTAGGTGGCGTGCCAGTTCATTCTGTAGTTCATGTAGAAGGCAGCCTGGGATGTTGTCAGGTCCCATGGATGCTGTGTTTTTGGCTTTGGAGAGTGAAGTTTTCACCTGTGCAGCCGTGATTACAGGAACTTTGCATTCTTCCGGTATAAAGATGGGCTGTTTAGGGAGTGGGAGGGGGGTAAAGTTAGCACTAGACCTATCTGCCAGGATGTTGGCAATAACAGTTGGTTCTGTATATTTAGTGTCATTGTGCTGTAACTCAGAGCAGATCTGAGTGTTGCCATTGAGATTTTTGACATGGCTATAGAATGCTTTGTAATTGTCTTTAGAATCGGTGGCAATTTTGTTTTCATAACTAGCTTTGGAGGATATTATGAGGGATCTCAGCTTCTTACTGAGGCTGACCAGGGAGTTCCTCCAATCGTGGGATTTTACTCTTTTTTGCAACAGTTTCTTTCTTATGTTGTAGAGTTTGTTTATGGCAGAAGACCACCAGATTGGCTTCCTTTTTTTGGAGGATAGCATCTTGGTTCTGTTAGGGATAGCACGATCCATGCACTCGTGTAAGTGCTTATAAAGTGCATTTGTGTAGGATTTAGCAGTTGTACCTCTATTGTCCATCTGCATGGGTGTCATGAAGTTTGCCACTTCTGTCTTAAGAAGCGTGAAGTTGGCTTTGGAGAAATTTTTTACGGTTGTTTTCCTAATGGGGGGGTGGGAGCGGGATTTGGATGTCTAGGGTGATTAGCTTGTGGTCGGATCTGACCAACAAGAGGCTGACCTCTGGTATGGAACACCAGTCGCCCATGTTGGTGATGACCAGGTCTAGGATATTGCTGCCTCTGGTGGGGGTGTGGATAAGTTGATCCAAAGCGTTGGAATTGATGATTTCCAGAAAACATTGAGCAAAAGAGTTGGTACATGAGTA
This sequence comes from Protopterus annectens, assembly GCF_019279795.1. Classification (NCBI taxonomy): domain Eukaryota; kingdom Metazoa; phylum Chordata; order Ceratodontiformes; family Protopteridae; genus Protopterus; species Protopterus annectens. Next base: position 953,031,858 of record NC_056745.1, on the reverse strand, counting down.
GTTTTCCCAGTTAATGGTAGGGTAGTTGAAATCACCCATTATTAGAGTGTTGGGTTGTACCTTAATATTTTCCAGTGTATCAAGAAAAGAGGAGTGGGAATCCTGGGGCATGGTGGGGGGTCTGTAGCAAGCTACAATCTGGATTGCGGTTTTGCCCAGAGTTAGTTGAACTTGGATAATCTCGGATGCATTATGCTGAGCAACTAGCTTGGAGGTGTGGATATCCTTAATGAATATGGACATGCCTCCACCTTTAGTGTTTCAGTCTGAGTTTGGTGGCCAAAAGGTGTGGTATGAATTATAGCCTGGTAATGCAGGGGTGCTCTCTGGAGCTTTGAACCAGGTCCCTGTCACTGCACAGATGTCAATGTTCTCCATTTTAAGGAGTGCCTTGAGTGAGTGCATTTTGAGGTTTAGACTTTTAGCATTGAGTAGCATTACCCTCAGATTTTGCTTGCTTGTACCTGTTATGGTGGTGAATTTGTCATTTGAACCTTGCCTAAAAAAGGCACTATAGGGGTAGCAAGAGCCTTTGCCAGTATCCGGAATCACAAGGGCGACAGATGCAGGCCATCTCTGGCAAAGCAGCGTGGTCTGTCAATCATGTCATCCCAGGCAGACAGATACTGGATTCCCTTAGAATGACACCAGAAGCTTAGCCAATTGTTAAAGTCAATCATTTTGTCCTTGTACTGTGGTGTCATTCTGGGTTATGGCAGGATGCTACTCAGGGCTAGGGTCATACTGGCCTGGGCTACAAGATCAGAGAGCTCCTCCATGTCTCTTTTCATGTAGTCCAGGGAGGTACGTCTCAGGTCATTCACACCAACATGGACAATGACAGTCATATTTGTACTTGTTGTGGAGTGACCTGAGTGCGTGCGTTATGTGGCAGATCCTGGCACCTGACAGGAAGCTGACAGTAACTTTTTGCTTGTTTAGCCTGGTGAGTGGAACATCAGTGTGCCTGACTACAGAGTCACCTATGACTAGAGTGTTGGGTACGTTATGTCTTATGGGCTGTAGTTGAGTGACACAGAGTATGTGGGCTATGTGTCATTTGGGTTGTATTGGGGGGGGTGGAGGTTGCTTGCATTTCTGCTTTGGAGGTCTCTGTTGTTTGGGCAGATTAGTACTGAGAGCCTTCGCAAATGTAGGTGTGTGTTTTGTGGTTCTGTGTGTGTGTTTTGGTGGTGTAGGTTTTGAGGGACTATATGATGAGTGTGGTGCGGTGCAAGTGTTTACCTTCTCCTCTTGACTATCTAGGCCAATCTTTGGTAAAGAGAGCTTTGCTTCCAGTTTGGCTATATAAGTGCATCTCTCACAGGTCGTAGTGTTGGGTGGTAGGAGGAGAGGGTTGTCTGTGTACATGAGGCAATTGCTGCATTGTCCCAAGATGCCCAGATTCATCAGGTAGACATGAGAAAACACCAGGAGCTGACCTTGAGACATGCCTGAATAGTTGCTTATTTATTAAGTACTAAAAACTGTTTTCCTCTAGACAAGTGAGGAAAGTTGAGTGCTGTAGTAATTTGTAACTTATTTAGTGCTTACAATGAGTTCTGAACAAGTGCTGAGATCAAAGAAACAGATGAGTGCTAAAACTAAAAAGCTGGCTGGTTGCAAGGGAAATTTTTAAAAACAGACTTTATGGCGCCAGGAATAGTTTAACCCCAGTTAAGTCGGGGGGGGGGGCTTAAGAGCACACAAACAGTCCTGGACACAGCAAATCCATATCTGACCTGCCACAGGAAAGGGGGGAAGCAAGCTTAGAATTTTTTTTCCAGTAAAGTGGAAATGGAGAAAGCTGGAACAGAAGTTAATTCAACGTTAAGAATCTGAGTGGGTTGGCCTTCACAAATGTTCTCTATTAGATTGAGTGAACTAATGACACTAGACTGGGAGGAGTGTCACAGATCAAATATACAGTACGGGCGGGCAACTGCAAAGCCACCAAGTATAAGAATACACAACACCAGGGAGGGTGGGTGGTTAAAAATTTACAGTTCCTAGCTGTAGCCACTAAATGAAAGTTTTAAACAGATCAAAGAGCAGACTCGAGAATGCTTTTAACAGACAAAAATGCACAGAAAAGTTTGGATAGAGCAGTCACAAACAGAAAATACAACTCTCAGTATGAAAAAGCAGTTTACAGTTAAGTAATGTTAAAACAGTTTAAAACAGTACATAAATGCAGTGAAACAATAAAAAAGCTTTATAACAGTGCAAAAATATAGTAGATCAACTGTATAGCACAATTATAAGTGTTTCAGAAGTGCAATTCAGTGAAATAAGTGTAAGAAATAACTTAGCCTGCTCTTGAAATCTTAAGGAATTTCCACTTATGCAATGCATTCCAGAGCCTGACAATACAAGCAGAACCTTTATAAGACACAGGGTTTATATAGCAGTAAGAATGGAAGAGTTGGAAGATCAGATTACTTCTCAGCCCCTGCTATTACCCAATCACTCGTACTACAGAAGGTCAGAAGGCCTTGTTAGTCTCAGTAATAATGAAGACAATCAGCAGAAAATAGCTGCCAGAAACACAAACAAAACTTCCAGCCTACACAACAGGCCTCTATCAAGATTATGCCACCTGAGCAGAACACAGAAGCCTCTCTTTAAAAGCATAGAAAGAACACCCACAAAGAGAAAATCCAAGTCTCAGTATGAAAAAGCAGTTTACAATTTAGTAATTTAAATAAAAAAGCAATTATAGTAATGCACACTATTACAGTTCCTAGCTGTAGCCACTAAATGAAAGTTTTAAACAGATCAAGGAGCATACTCGAGAATGCTTTTAACAGACAAAAATGCACAGAAAAGTTCGGATAGAGCACTCACAAACAGAAAATACAACTCTCAGTATGAAAAAGCAGTTTACAGTTAAATAATGTTAAAACAGTTTAAAACAGTACATAAATGCAGTGAAACAATGAAAAAAGCTTTATAACAGTGCAAAAATATAGTAGATCAACTGTATAGCACAGTTATAAGCATTTCAGAAGTGCAATTCAGTGAAATAAGTGAAGAAATAACTTAGCCTGCTCTTGGAATCTTAAGGAATTTCCACTTATGCAATGCAATCCAGAGCCTGACAATACAAGCATAACCTTTATAAGACACAGGGTTTATATAGCAGTAAGAATGGAAGAGTTGGAAGATCAGATTACTACTCAGCCCCTGCTTTTACCCACAGTCGTACTACAGAAGGCCTTCTTAGTCTCAATAATAATGAAGACAATCAGCAGCAAATGGCTGCCAGAAACACAAACAGAACTTCCAGCCTACACAATAGGCCTTTATCAAGATTAAGCCACCTGAGCGGAACACAGAAACCTCACTTTAAAAGCATAGAAAGAACACCCACAAAGAGAAAATCCAAGTCTCAGTTTGAAAAAGCAGTTTACAATTTAGTAATTTAAATAAAAAAGCAATTATAGTAATGCACACTATTACAGTTCCTAGCTGTAGCCACTAAATGAAAGTTTTAAACAGATCAAGGAGCAGACTCGAGAATGCTTTTAATAGACAAAAATGCACAGAAAAGTTCGGATGGAGCACTCACAAACAGAAAATACAACTCTCAGTATGAAAAAGCAGTTTACAGTTAAGTAATGTTAAAAAAGTTTAAAATAGTACATAAATGCAGTGAAACAGTAAAAAAAGCTTTATAACAGTGCAAAAATATAGTAGATCAACTGTACAGTACAATTATAAGCATTTCAGAAGTGCAATTCAGTGAAATAAGTGTAAGAAATAACTTAGCCTGCTCTTGGAATCTTAAGGAATTTCCACTTATGCAATGCAATCCAGAGCCTGACAATACAAGCAGAACCTTTATAAGACACAGGGTTTATATAGCAGTAAGAATGGAAGAGTTGGAAGATCAGATTACTACTCAGCCCGTTGCTATTACCCAATCACTCGTAGGTCAGAAGGCCTTGTTAGTCTCAATAATAATGAAGACAATCAGCAGAAAATGGCTGCCAGAAATACAAACAAAACTTCCAGCCTACACAACAGGCCTCTATCAAGATTATGCCACCTGAGCAGAACACAGAAACCTCACTTTAAAAGCATAGAAAGAACACTCACAAAGAGAAAATCCAAGCCTCAGTATGAAAAAGCAGTTTACAATTTAGTAATTTAAATAAAAAAGCAATTATAGTAATGCACACTATTACAGTTCCTAGCTGTAGCCACTAAATGAAAGTTTTAAACAGATCAAGGAGCAGACTCGAGAATGCTTTTAACAGACAAAAATGCACAGAAAAGTTCGGATAGAGCACTCACAAACAGAAAATACAACTCTCAGTATGAAAAAGCAGTTTACAGTTAAGTAATGTTAAAACAGTTTAAAACTGTACATAAATGCAGTGAAACAATAAAAAAAGCTTTATAACAGTGTAAAAATATAGTAGATCAACTGTATAGCACAATTATAAGCGTTTCAGAAGTGCAATTCAGTGAAATAAGTGTAAGAAATAACTTAGCCTACTCTTGGAATCTTAAGGAATTTCCACTTATGCAATGCAATCCAGAGCCTGACAATACAAGCAGAACCTTTATAAGACACAGGGTTTATATAGCAGTAAGAATGGAAGAGTTGGAAGATCAGATTACTACTCAGCCCCTGCTATTACCCAATCACTCATACTACAGAAGGTCTAAAATTATTTCAGGTATGCCAGACTCAGAGAATAAGTCTTTGGCTTCATCCCCTGATTGGGGAATCCTCTCAAGTGGACCACTATTCAGTAATATTTAGCTATGATGCTGTAAAGGCATCAGCTAGGGCAACTGCCATAGGTTTGGTCCTGAGAAGACTTGTCTGGTTGAGACTGCAGCCTCTGTCAGAGGACCTTAAATCCAAACTCTTAGATTCTCCATTGGACAATCCAGCCCTGTTTTGCCCTACTGCTGTGGAATTGTTTAAAACCTTACAGGAGAAGGGTAAAGAGATGCAGGGACTAAAACACATCCTGGTGTCACATGTACCAAAATTTCAAAGGAATTATCCTTCTAAACAAGTGTTTTTTAGAAGGCAGTCACAGCCTCCTCCAGCTAAGACAAAAAAGTCTGGTAAGAGAAATCAGCAACTTAGGACTCCCCAGAAAGCCCCCCCCCCCTCAAAAACAGTCCTTTCCTGACAGACCATGGTCCATCTGACTATTTGGACCACAAATATCCCCCTTTCCCTTTCAACCCCAGCTTAGAAAAACATAATACAGGATGCCTGGCTGCTCTCCATCATAAAAAATGGGTATGGGATTCACTCCCACCTTTCAGGGGCATCCCACAACCTCCCAGAGACCTACTTACACATTTCCCAAAGGTGGTTCAAGACCTGTTGGATCAAGGCACCATTCAGCCTGTACCATCCAACCAAAAGGAAAAGGGTTCTATTGAAGGATGCTCTTGGTACCAAGGAAACTGGGCCCATGGAGAACACCCATGGACATCTACTACCTCAACACCTTCCTGGAAGTGCCTACATTCAGAATGCTTACTTTGCAAACCTTTTTCCCTCTGATCATCCCACAAGCCTGTATGATCTCCAAAGATGCTTACCTAGACATCCCCATTCATCCCAATTACAGGAAATGTTGACAGTTCTCTGTAGCCCCTTGGCACTTTCAGTTTACTGCCTTGCCTTTTGGTCTCTCCACTGCCCCAATGGTATTCACTAAATGCCTAGCCACAGTAATTGCTTTCTGCAGACTTCAAGGCATTCAGGTCTTCCCATACTTAGATGACCTTCTCTTTCTAGCAGCCAGTCCAGGATATTAGAGCACAATCTAAGCTCTGCTATCTCTATTCTACAATCTCTGGGTTTCAAGATAAACTACCAAAAATATGCTATTTCCCCATCTCAGGACCAGCTATTTCTGGGATGCATGATATAGCTAGACCTTATGAAGGTCTTTCTCCCTACTCAAAATACTCAGGAGCTCATCTCCTTTTTCCAAAGCCTCATCCTACTAACTCACATCACTGCCAGGACCTTTCTCAGAACCTTGGTCTTCATGGCATCCACCACCCCAGTGTTTCCTCTACCAAAATTGCAAATGAGGAAACTGCAGTGATTCCAGAAATCAGTGTGGATGCAACATGTACATCCACTAGAGTTCCCAGTTCTCTTTCTCCCTTGCCTGAAGAGTGAGATACCTGGTGGATTCAACAGTTAACTGCCAACCCAGGTGTCCCACTCCATCCTCTACCACTGGTCCAGGAGATGTTCACAGATGCCTCAGATACACGATGGGGAGCAGCTTTTGGCTCCATAAAAGCACAAGGAACTTTGACCCTCTCAAATAAGGGAACACCTCACTATAAAAGAAATGAGGGTACTACTGCTGGCTATTCAGACCTTTCGATCCCTCTTCATTCCAGGCCCTCTAAAAATTTTCACAGACAACATGTCCATTCTCTGGCATGTCAACAGATATGGAGGGACAAAGTCTTATCTCCTTTGCAGACTAGCTCTGCAAGTGTGAGAACTGGCTGTCAAACTTCAGACTCCCCTCCAGGCTGTATATATCCCGTCTAGACAGAATGTAATGGCAGACACATTGAGCAGGTCCGACACACAATCCCTCAAATGGATGCTTCAAAGGGAAGTGTTCCTGGACATTGTCCACAGATGGGGTACTCCCTTTTGACTCCTCAATTAACAGACAGCTTGCATGATTTTGTGCCAGAGATCCACATCCTCTGGTCTGGAAGGTGGATGACCATAGCTTTTCATGGAAGGGGATATTTATGTATGCATTCCTTCCCCTTCCTCTCATTCCAAAATTCCCGCTAAAGATTCAGCAGGACAAACCTGACCCCTTTTGGCCAAAACAGCACTGGTTCCCACAATTCCTGCATTTAACCAGGGGTAATCACCACAAATTACCCCACAGAGTGGACCTTTTCACACAACACAAAGGGACTCTAATCCATCTCAACTTGTCTTCTCTTCAGCTGACGTGAGTGATAAGGTTTTATTTCCTTTCAGAGATGTTTTTTCAGAGGTTATGCTTAGGGTTTTGCAGGAGGCCAGGAAACCCAATGTTATTTATCCATATGGAAGAGATTTTCAATTTGGTGTCTTTCTCTTAACCAGGACCCATTTAAAGTGGAAGTCCCACTGGTTTTCTCATACCTCTGTGAATTGCTGGATGCTGGCTTAACTTACTGTTCGGCTGGCTTAACTTACTGTTCGATAAAAATGCACTTGTCAGATATTTTTGCAAGTCTGCCTCTTTCTCCACCTTTAGCCTCTAGATTGGAGGCTAAACAATTCTTAAAAGGTGTCCTTCACTTGAGACCTCCCAGGAAACTTGTTCCACCCTCCTGCGATCTTAACTTTGTATTGGAGAAACTGAACTTTGCCCCTTTTGAGCCAGCAGTGTCTGCATCCTTGAAATACTGCCCCTGGAAAACTATTTTGCTGCTTGCACT